>NC_042979.1:45184852-45347352 GCF_901001165.1 Salmo trutta
CTCGCGCTCTCTCTCGCGCTCTCTCTCTCGCTCTCTCTCGCGCCCCCTCGCTCTCTATCGCGCCCCCTCGCTCTCTATCGCGCCCCCTCGCTCTCTATCGCGCCCCCTCGCTCTCTATCGCGCCCCCTCGCTCTCTATCGCGCCCCCTCGCTCTCTCTCGCGCCCCCTCGCTCTCTCTCGCGCTCTCTCTCGCTCTCTCTCGCGCTCTCTCTCGCGCTCTCTCTCGCGCTCTCTCTCGCGCTCTCTCTCGCGCTCTCTGTCGCGCTCTCTGTCGCGCTCTCTGTCGCGCTCTCTGTCGCGCTCTCTGTCGCGCTCTCTGTCGCGCTCTCTGTCGCGCTCTCTGTCGCGCTCTCTGTCGCGCTCTCTGTCGCGCTCTCTGTCGCGCTCTCTGTCGCGCTCTCTGTCGCGCTCTCTGTCGCGCTCTCTGTCGCGCTCTCTGTCGCGCTCTCTGTCGCGCTCTCTCTCTCACGCGCTCTCTCTCTCGCGCTCTCTCTCTCGCGCTCTCTCTCTCGCGCTCTCTCTCTCATGCTCTCTTTCTCTCCCTCACCCAGATTTGACAGGGGGAGTCATGTGTTTGTGTCGAGTTGGCAGGAACTGTCAGCTGAAGTGTTCGCCGTCTTAACTTGCACTTTACAGTGTATTCTGAAAGTATTCAGACACCTTGACTTTTTCCACATGTTACGTTACAGCATTATTCTAAAATTGATGAGGATGTTTAAAAATAATAAAAAGAATACTCAATCAACAGACAATACCCCATAATGACAAAGCAAAAACAGGTTTTGGGATTATTATTTTGTGCAAATGTATAAAAAAACTAAAAAAAACTCACAGGACCAGATTGATGTTGAGCCTGCCTGTTGGTTAGTTGTCTTGATCTACATATAACTGGGTTCCATGCAACTCTTTCCATTTGTTTTAAAGATTCTTTCCAGCGGAAAAGTGATTTGTGATCTCAAGACAAAAAGGAAATCCAAGGGGAAGGTTGACTGTCACAGTTGTGAGTTCGGAAACAGGTGCCTCTTCTAAGAAACCAGACTGATTTCCTTAGCGTTACTTCAAAGTGCACACAACCCCCTTCCATCTCACGTTTAAGACTGTGTGAAGATATTTCAATAGCATAAACCTAGTTCAATTACTTCTACAAATCAAAGCTTATTGATCACGTGCACAGGATACAACGTTTGAAAACAGTACGGTGAAATACTTACTTGCAAGCTTCTCAATGCAGTAATACTAACACATTAATACTAAGTCATAAAATAAAATACACAAGAAAGAGTACACATGAGAATAAAATAAATACAATGTGTACTTATTTCTTGTGTGTATTTATTTTGCGACTTAGTATTACTGCATTGTTGAGAGCTTGCAAGTAAGCATTTCACTGTACTGTTTACGCCCTTTACTACTGATTCCATGGTGCCTCTGCAAAAGGCGCTAGTGAGATTCTGGGAGAGGAAAGTCAGGTTCAGAAGGTAGTTTTGACCTTTTCAAAACATGGAGAACACTTTGATGCTTACCAGACTGCAAATATACCTGCTAAACTAGTTTAAACCACAGGCAAATACACCTCCTAAACTGGTTTAAACCACAGGCAAATACGCCTCCTAAATAGCCCGATATCTATCAGTGTTTTAAAATAGCAATAGATCCTCTATCCCAATATATTTCATAACCTTTTCCACCTCATGGTAATGCTACACGGGCGCACAGAGTCTAGTTTCGATGACTTAACACAGTAAACGGCAGCTGATGAATCTGGTGCCAGCCTTTCCTATGTAGCAAAGGTCAAAGCAATGATGTTTGTTTTGCAATGGAAAATGAAAACGACTTATTGGACAAGTCCAAGTACCCATAAAACTTCAATTAATAGCCTGGGCGTTTATTTCCTTCAATCAGTGAACAGAAATCAAATTTTATTTGTCAAAAAATTGGACAAGTAAAAAATAAAAGTAACAAGTAATTAAAGAGCAGCAGTAAAATAACAGAAGCGAGGCTATATACAGGGGTACCGGTACAGAGTCAATGTGGAGGCTATATACAGGGGGTACTGGTACAGAGTCAATGTGGAGGCTATATACATGTGGTACCGGTACAGAGTCAATGTGGAGGCTATATACAGGTGGTACCGGTACAGAGTCAATGTGGAGGCTATATACAGGGGGGTACCGGTACAGAGTCAATGTGGAGGCTATATACAGGGTACCGGTACAGAGTCAATGTGGAGGCTATATACAGGGGGTACCGGTACAGAGTCAATGTGGAGGCTATATACAGGGGGTACCGGTACAGAGTCAATGTGGAGGCTATATACAGGGTGTTACGGTACAGAGTCAATGTGGAGGATATATACAGGGGGTACCGGTACAGAGTCAATGTGGAGGCTATATACAGGGGGTACCGGTACAGAGTCAATGTGGAGGATATATACAGGGGGGTACCGGTACAGAGTCAATGTGGAGGCTATATACAGGGGGGTACTGGTACAGAGTCAATGTGGAGGCTATATACAGGGGTACCGGTACAGAGTCAATGTGGAGGCTATATACAGGGGTACCGGTACAGAGTCAATGTGGAGGCTATATACAGGGGGTACCGGTACAGAGTCAATGTGGAGGATATATACAGGGTGTTACGGTACAGAGTCAATGTGGAGGCTATATACAGGTGTTACGGTACAGAGTCAATGTGGAGGCTATATACAGGGGGTACCGGTACAGAGTCAATGTGGAGGCTATATACAGGGGGTACCGGTACAGAGTCAATGTGGAGGCTATATACAGGGGGTACCGGTACAGAGTCAATGTGGAGGCTATATACAGGGGGTACCGGTACAGAGTCAATGTGGAGGCTATATACAGGGGGTACCGGTACAGAGTCAATGTGGAGGCTATTATACAGGGGGTACCGGTACAGAGTCAATGTGGAGGTTATATACAAGGGGTACCGGTACAGAGTCAATGTGGAGGCTATATACAGGGGGTACCGGTACAGAGTCAATGTGGAGGCTATATACAGGGGGTACCGGTACAGAGTCAATGTGGAGGCTATATAACGGGTGTTACGGTACAGAGTCAATGTGGAGGCTATATACAGGGTGTTACGGTACAGAGTCAATATGGAGGCTATATACAGGGTGTTACGGTACAGAGTCAATGTGGAGGCTATATACAGGGGGGTACCGGTACAGAGTCAATGTGGAGGCTATATACAGGGGGTACCGGTACAGAGTCAATGTGGAGGCTATATACAGGGGGTACCGGTACAGAGTCAATGTGGAGGCTATATACAGGGGTACCAGTACAGAGTCAATGTGGAGGCTATATACAGGGGGTACCGGTACAGAGTCAATGTGGAGGCTATATACAGGGGGTACAGAGTCAATGTGGAGGCTATATACAGGGGGTACCGGTACAGAGTCAATGTGGAGGCTATATACAGGGGGGTACCGGTACAGAGTCAATGTGGAGGCTATATACAGGGGGGTACCGGTACAGAGTCAATGTGGAGGCTATATACAGGGGGGTACCGGTACAGAGTCAATGTGGAGGTTATATACAAGGGGTACTGGTACAGAGTCAATGTGGAGGCTATATACAGGGGGTACCGGTACAGAGTCAATGTGGAGGCTATATACAGGGGGTACCGGTACAGAGTCAATGTGGAGGCTATATACAGGGTACCGGTACAGAGTCAATGTGGAGGCTATATACAGGGGGGGTACCGGTACAGAGTCAATGTGGAGGCTATATACAGGGGGTACCGGTACAGAGTCAATGTGGAGGCTATATACAGGGGTACCGGTACAGAGTCAATGTGGAGGCTATATACAGGGGTGGTACCGGTACAGAGTCAATGTGGAGGCTATATACAGGGGGTACCGGTACAGAGTCAATGTGGAGGCTATATACAGGGGGTACCGGTACAGAGTCAATGTGGAGGCTATATACAGGGGGTACCGGTACAGAGTCAATGTGGAGGTTATATACAAGGGGTACCGGTACAGAGTCAATGTGGAGGCTATATACAGGGGTACCGGTACAGAGTCAATGTGGAGGCTATATACAGGGGGTACCGGTACAGAGTCAATGTGGAGGCTATATACAGGGGGTACCGGTACAGAGTCAATGTGGAGGCTATATACAGGGGGTACCGGTACAGAGTCAATGTCTGGGGCCACCGGTTAGTCGAGGTAATATGTACAAGTAGGTAGAGTTATTAAAGTGACTATGCATAGATAATAAGAGTATAGTAGCAGCAGCGTAAAGGGGGGGACAATGCAAATAGTCTGGGTAGCCATTTAATTAGCTGTTCAGGAGTCTTTTGGCCTGGGGGTAGAAGCTGTTAAGAAGCCTTTTGGACCTAGACTTGGCACTCCGGTACCGCTTGCCATGCGATAGCGGAGAGAACAGTCTATTACTCCAGGTGTCTGGAGTCTTACAATTTTTAGGGCCGTCTTCTGGCACCGCCAGGTATAGTCCTGGATGGTAGGAAGCTTGGCCCCAGTAATGTACTTGGCCGTATGCACTCGTATGCCTTGCAGTCGCAGGCCGAGCAGTTGCCATACCAGGCAGTGATGCAACCAGTCAGGATGTTCTCGATGGTGCAGCTGTAGAACTTTTAGAGATTGCATCATCTGTGGATCTATTGGAGTGGGTCTAGGGTTTCTGGGATAATGGTGTTGTGAGCCATGACCAGTCTTTCAAAGCACTTCATGGCTACAGACATGCGTGCTACGGGTCGGTAGTCATTTAGGCAGGTTACCTTAGTGTTCTTGGGCACAGGGACTATGGTGGTCTGCTTGAAACATGTTGGTATTACAGACTCATCGATGCACTTATTGATGAAGCCAGTGACTGATGTGGTGTACTCCTCAATGCCATCGGAAGAATCCCGGAACATATTCCAGTCTGTGCTAGCAAAACAGTCCTCTAGTTTAGCATCTGCATCATCTGACCACTTTTTTTATTGACTGGTACTTCCTGCTTTAGTTTTTGCTTGTAAGCAGGAATCAGGAGGATAGAATAATGATCATATTTGCCAAATGGAGGGAGTGCGTTGTACGCGTCTCTGTGTGTGGAGTAAAGGTGGTATAGAGTTTTTCCTCTCTGGTTGCACATTTAACGTGCTGGTAAAAATTAGGTCAACTGGATTTAAGTTTCCCTGCATTAATGTCCCCGGCCACTAGGAGCACCGCCTCTGGATGAGCGTTTTCCTGTTTGTTCATTGAGTGCGGTCTTAGTGCCAGCATCGGTTTGCGGTGGTAAATAGACAGCTGCAAAGAATATAGATGAAAACTCTCTTGGTAAATTAGTGTAGTCTACAGTTTATCATCAGATACTCTACCTCAGGCAAGCAAAACCTTGATACTTCCTTACTATTAGATTTCGTTCACCAGCTGTTTACAAATATTCATAGATCGCCATCTCTTGTCTTAAGAGGCGGCTGTTTTTATCCTTTCGTAGTAAAACCCGTCAGCTGTATGTTATTCATGTCATCGTTCAGCAACAACTTGATAGTAATAGCATAGTAATAGCAAAACTATTAACGTTTCATATGTCCCGTTGGCCGGATATACAGTTGAAGGTGGAAGTTTACATACACCTTAGCCAAATACATTTAAACTCAGTTTTTAACAATTCCTGACATTTAATCCTAGTAAAAAATTCCCCGTCTTAGGTCAGTTAGGATCACCACTTTATTTTATGTGTCTCTGCGTTCAGTATGAAGGAAGTTAGAGGTGGTTTCGCTAGCCAATGCTAACAAGTGTTGGAGCAGTGACCTGAGTGTTCAGCTAGCATGTTAGTGGGGTGGGGGGGGACATTGTATCCACAATTTCATCTGTCTCTGGGGAAGTAGATCAAGGGCTTCATTGCTAAATTCTATCCCTTTTAAAGGGATAGTTCACCCCAATAACTAAATTATATATTGGTTTCCTTACACTGTAAGCAGTGTTTCGTTTACCTGGCCCCTGTGAATGGTCCTAGTATTAGCATTTTTCGAGTTTCATGTCCAAATCATCCTAAAGTTCTGCCGCCACAGTTTCTTCAATTGATTGTGTAGCTCACTGAAGTTTCTTTTAAGATTATTTGGACATGAAGGGCGAACAATTCTAAAATCTGGTCCATTGACTTTGGGCCATCGATGCTAACAAATCAGCATTTGGTGACAGTAGAGGAAGGTCCACATCGGTAACAGGTTGCCCACCCCCCCCCCCCTTTCCTGCTGTTAACACATGTCCCAGTGCAAACTCTGAGTGTCTGTCCAACTACTAAAGATATGACTGATGGGTGAGAACTTCCTGTCTACCAGCATTCTGTTGCTACTCGTCTACTGACTGGCTTCTCTGACATATCCCAAGTGAACTGAAATATGTTTGGGTTGTAAATTGTTACAACGCCACTAGCATAACGTAGCTACCGGTGTTGGAATTGAAATAACGCACCTGCAGGCACTGTTGTAATGCTAATTTGAATATATATTTTCTTGAAGTGTACAGTGTGACTCTGAAGTCCCATTGCTGGCAGTAAAGTGACAAAAAAAATCTAACCAGGAATAATTTAACGTTGCTGGCAACATAATTAATAATGCAACAACAGACTGTAACAATGGACCATAACAATACATGGAAGAGGATCATTTTCCCTTCCTGGGTTCCCTTGCTGGTCGTGCCATATTTCTGCACGTTGCTTGTAATGCAACGGAGCAAATGGTGTACCATCACTATAAGTAAACTGAATGGATTGCATAGCATTAGTAGTGTTTTAAATGCTGCCAGTATTTTTTTATTTAACCTTTATTTATACCGGGGTTTTTTTCATTGAGATAACATCTCTTTTCCAAGAGAGACCTGGTCCAATAGCAGCAGGCTGGGACAAAGTTTCAGACAAAAGAACTTACATTACACTAACACAACATATAAACAAAACTATAAACACACATACAGTATACAATTACATATTACGTTAAAAAACATAAGTCTTGAATAAAAAACAGCTGTCCTAAAGACGATTACACTCTTCTATGATATACACATCGATCAAGTGTTTAAACTCCACCAACGAAACTAGATCATCACATGTTAAAATGTTCAGGAGAGAATTCCAGGACCACAGAGCTGAGTAACTAGAACTATTTCTACCATGACTATTGGTCATCATTTTTTGGTACTGTAGTATTATAGACCAAATAAAGTTTTAAGATGGATGGGAAAGAGTGGCAGTTAGATTTCCCTTTATCCAGTATTGGTGAGTGAAAACTGTTGGCATGGTCTCCCTTCCCTTCAAACACCCTCCTTTTTCCCCATATGATGTCCTGGGCTTTAACAGGTGACTGTTGCCATGGAGATGTTCCAAGTTCTCATGGTGTGTTTTTCCCTCCACAGCCAGTGACTTTTATAGACAATGTGATACCATAGGCTCAATGTCTAGCAACCCATCAGGGCCTTGGAAGACTGTCATTTACAGGCACCTTTTGTCTTCTGTTCTGGTCTGACCAGTAGTGTTACTGGTCCTGGGTGAGTCTGATTCCATGGAGGTTCCCAGAAATGCATATCTGATGTGCAAAGAAATGACTTTATTCTTTCCCATCAGTTCCTCAATGTGCAGTGTGAATAAGTTCTCTGTGCTTTTTTTAGTTCTCTGCTGCAGTGCATTTAGCACAAAACAAAATGTAAGCACACAAGCTGCGGTTTTTCTTTTCAGTTACCTGACAAGCATAGAAACTAGTGTGTAAAAACAAATAAAAATTAAGCGATCACTTATAGTATTTAATTTATATACTGCTCGTCTCAAAACTAACATCAGGTCTTTCCTGTAAGCCTTGTTAATTCAGTTCTGATTAAGACAGAGTACAGTTATATTGTCAAAGCAGTTACATCATTTGCTTGATTGCCATATTCATTTCACCCATCTTTCAACGCTCGTGCTGTGGTCTGTGGAATATCTGCTGAGCAGGTTCCTGCTATGTCCCAAGGCCTCGTAAGCCCACAGACAACCTTCACAGCTATTGCGTGGGTATGGAAAAATTGAACTGATGAAGTCGTTTACTGGTCCAAGCACACGTGTTAGAAACATATAGAAATCTATTGAAGGTTTCAGTACATTCCATGCCCCCCCCCCACTAAAGTTCCATGCCCCCCCCTTTGACATTTTTTTCTCTCTTTACATCTCGTTTTTATACCATGTTCTGTTTGTCATTTGACTGTGAGCAAGGCTACCATTTCACCTAGTTTTACAGCTCTTTTTTTTTTAATGGCCGACCCTCATGATTTTAAGGAGTACTTTACTGTGGGGTCTTTCTGGCCCTAAGCCCCCCCCCCCCCCCCCCCCGGGTTTGTGAGGGAACGTTTGTGGTTTCATTTTTATTGCCCTCCGCAAGGGTCCCCCAGCTATCCAACCAGGAGGGCCTAGCATTCTGGGTAAAGTAACAGTCATAAAAAAAGAATAAAGCCAACATGAGAAGATGGGGAAAACATGAACACAAAGAACAGAGCTTAACCACTCGGGGATGGAGCTTTGCTTTCTATTTTATCCAGCACGTAATCACAGAGTAAATATAAAAAGCTTCAAATTGCTTGGTGGTTTTTCTTCCAGGCACTACTGTGATCACAGCAATGCCTGGTATCCCTTGTTCCTCCTGATGCTGCTATAGGGTGAGAAAACAATCCAAGCATGACGTCAGGTCATTACAGGCCTGAGTACAAACAACCAATGCCGTTATGTTTCACAGGGCTGGCCCGGCTCCAAGTTGCCTTTAAGCTCATCAAGCAAAAGCGCCTCAGAGATCAAACTGGTGAAAATGAGGCCTACTTTATATACATGCCCATTTTGCAATCCCAAATGGATGATAAATACATGTTGGCTCCGTGTAGTTACTTACTTTCTCCTCACATGTTGTGGATATGCTCTATCATTCATATTGTTTTGTGAGACGCTGCTCGACATTTCAACGTGGTAAAGTTCATAGTTCAGCCGCAGATATCCGCTACTACATTTGTACCCTTCAAGTGCTCAGTGGCAGCTCGCTACTTATCCCTGGACAGACAGGCCCACGACGGAGCCGTTGAGGTCGCCGTTTCTCCCTGGACAGACAGGCCCACGACGGAGCCATTGAGGTGTATGTTTATCCCTGGACGGACAGGCCCACGACGGAGCCGTTTGAGGTCTATGTTTATCCCTGGACGGACAGGCCCACAACGGAGCCGTTGAGGTGTATGTTTATCCCTGGACAGACAGGCCCACGACGGAGCCGTTGAGGTCTGTTTATCCCTGGACGGACAGGCCCACGACGGAGCCGTTGAGGTCTATGTTTATCCCTGGACAGACAGGCCCACGACGGAGCCGTTGAGGTGTATGTTTATCCCTGGACGGTCAGGCCCTCGACGGAGCCTTGGCTGATTTCATTTGATTTTCCCATGATATCAAGCAAAGAGGCACTGGGTTTGAAGGTAGGCCTTGAAATGCATTCACAGGTACACCTCCAATTGACTCAAATTATGTCAATTAGCCTATCAGAACTTCCAAAGCTATGACATCATTTTCTGGATTTTTCCAAGCTGTTTAAAGGCACAGTCAACTTAGTGTATGTTAACTTCTGACACACTGGAATTGTGATACAGTGAATTATAAGTGAAATAATCTAAGCAATTGGCGGAAAATACTTGTCATGCACAAAGTAGATGTTCTAACCGACTTACCAAAACTATAGTTTGTTAACAAGAAATTTGTGGAGTGGTTGAGTTTTAATGACTCCAACTTAAGTGTATGTAAACTTCCGACTTCAACTGTACATACCTCACCAGACACACCACTATGGGTTCCTTCATGGTACCCAAAACAAAAACAGATTTAATGCGTCACTTAGTTATCATCTATAGAACCATGTCATCATGGAATGCTCTGCTACCAGAGGTTCCTCAGTTATCTATAGAGTCATGGTGGAATGATCTGCTACCAGAGGTTACTCAGTTATCTATAGAGTCATGGTGGAATGATCTGCTACCAGAGGTTACTCAGTTATCTATAGAGTCATGTCATGGTGGAATGCTCTGCTACCAGAGGTTACTCAGTTATCTATAGAGTCATGTCATGGTGGAATGCTCTGCTACCAGAGGTTACTCAGTTATCTATGGAGTCATGGTGGAATGATCTGCTACCAGAGGTTCCTCAGGCAAAAAGCAGGTTTATCTTTAATAAACAGATATAAAAACATATTGTACCACAGCACCTCTCCTCTTTAGGGTGAATGGACAAGACAAAATATGTAAGTGCCCTTTGAACCGGTTATGGTAGTAGGTGCCAGGAGCACCGGTTTGTGTCAAGAACTGCAACACTGCAGGGTTTTTCACGCTCAACATTTTCCCGTGTGTATCAAGAATGATCCACCACCCAAAGGACATCCAGCCAACTTGGCACAACAGTGGCAAGCATTGGAGTCAACATGGGCCAGCATCTCTGTGGAACGCTTTTGACACCTTGTAGTCCATGCCCCGACAAATTGAGGCTGCTCTGAGGGCAAAAGGGGGTGCAACTCAATATTAGGAAGGTGTTCCTAATGTTTTGTCCACTCAGTGTATATGAATAGTATGTACATATTATTTTTGTTGTCTCTTGGTGTTTTTGTAATTTATAACTCTTATTTTAGTTTGAATTTAATGTAATATTTTGTGTTCTTGTCTATTACTGTTCTGTACTTTGTCATGTATTTGTATGTGGACCCCAGGAAGAGTAGCTGCTGCATGTGCAGTAGCTAATGGGGATCCTAATAAAAAAAAAAAAAAAGGGACCCAGTGATCCCATTTGGCTAACACAGGTGGAGGTCTAATGGTTTACAGCCACTCAGCTTTGACAGAGGAGGGCAGATTGGATAAGCTGCAGTGTATGAGTCTTCAATTGGTTTCACAGAAGAGCCTGATGATGCCTTCACAGAAGGGCCTGAGGATGAATGAATTAAATCTTTTTTCCTCTTGTATGTTTCTGTCTGTGTAAATTAGAGCTCCATAACCACACCTACAGCCACTGATTCTACTAACTGTTACAATTGAAACAGTGTGGACTTGACTAAGTCTTGAAACCTGTGTGTGTTCAATGGCAAGATGCAGAAAACAATAGAATGGAATGATTCCATGTTCCACCGCAGGAGGAAACCCCGGAGTCCTATTTTGGGTACTGGAATTCTGACTCACACCGGTGGCCAAGGCTTCTCACTTATCCACATATTCATGTGACTGTAAGCCCATGGCTTCATGAAATGTAATTATTATTTTTTTGCTTCTTAAATGTCCAGCTATACATAACTTTGCAACATAACCGGTGTACGTTTCAGTAAAGCAATGTGTAAAATACAAGCAACTAGCCGAACCTGATGTGGTGTTGTGACAGGGATTTTTCCTATTGTTCTTCCATTTTGTTTATTCTTACTCATTTAGCCCATGACCCGACTGTCCCCCCCCCCCCCCACACTTAAAGACCTTTTTAAAATGCTAGTTCCTTTTCTAAAAAAAACAAGGTTAGAAGAAATGCGTCAGTCGGGTGATGTCATTGCCCTTGTCTCTGAAACGCATACCATGGGGATAGAGAGGACTGGTGGGACAGTCCATGTGGTCAGAGAAGACAACATGTTGACAGCTCGAGAGTGAAGTGGACTCCAGGGTTGGGGGTCAATTCAGGAAGTAAACTTACATTACAATTCAATAATTGATAAAAGGGCATTTTATTTTCAATGACTTGTCAAATAACAGAAAAGTAAAAGTTCAAATAACTTTCTGAACAGACTGCCTTCAATTTTGAATTGATCCCAACCCTGGTGGACACACGAACCTCTACATGTCTGTGGTTTAGGGTCTCTGGGGTTGAGCAGTCAGAGTAATGCGCCATTCAAATGTGCTCATGACTTGGACTTCTTTTGTCCTTTTGGAACCATTTAGAACCAGGAAGAGACCTGCTTTATACAGGTTTTTTTTGTCCATCAGATGACTCAAAATATTATGATGTCATGTTCAGTGCTCAGTATCTCTAGAACAACAAGTATGTAGCAAACATGGAGCAGGTTTCTACCTACTGTAGCCAGATCGATTTTCTGTAACATCCGTTTTGGTTTGCTCGCACGTTCAAGGTGCCCTGGGCTGTGTAACCAGAATTGAGATACAGCGGGTGAAGAGATGCATGAGAGAGCTTTTTCCATTCATTAGAAGCAAGCTCAATAAAATAGGCACTTAATGAGGCATAGCCTTCAGCCTGATGATAACACATCAGTAAGAGTGATCTCACCCTTTCAACTCTGGGGCAGGGCTGACATCGCTGTTTCCATCCACCTTCCAGCAATCTATATATATATATATATATATCATTGTATCATGCAAGTTTCCATTGAATCCATGTTAAACAGCATGTTAAGGCCTTTTTGAATACATTCTGGACAAGTTGTTAGCTCTGATCTGTCGGAAGGTCATGTCCCATTCTGTCACAACAACATGTGACAGGAAGTCCCAAAACACTCGCAGGGAGTCCCCCCCCCCCCCCATCTCCTCTAGTCGTTGCTAACCACTTTGTTCCTAAGTATTGACATTGTCAGGAGACCCAAAAGGGATCACATTTGCAGTTACACATCTCCTCCAGTTCATTTTGTAACTATACAAATGTCACTGTCTTATTTCCACCCTCCGTGTGTGTTTGTCAGTTTTATTCTGGAAGACGAAAGCAGGAAAAAAAAATGAACGAAAACACTGCAGCAATTACAAGCGTGTGCCAAATGGCTGACAACAATTTCCACCAATGAGCTGTTAACGCACGTGTCTGCAGTAAGTTTCCCTCCTTTCAGCATTAGTCAGCAGGCTTTCGGACGGTCTCGTTTTAATACCTTCCGGTTTTAATGAGCATTGCATCCCAACCACTAAGTGACATTGTTCAAAAGTTGGTTTGGCAAGTAGAAACCTGCCTGCAGTCCATTTAGGTGAGCTGGTTTTTACACTGGTGCCAGCAAACGTAACCAGCCTTGAGATTGTATAGTGTATCTTCGATTTTTAAAAGGTTCACCCATCTTATTGTAGATCCAGGTGTTTGAAAAATGATGATGGCTCAGTCTACACACTAAGGAAAGTAATTCTGTGTTTGTTTCCTATTGCAGTCGGAGAGGTTCATAGTTCAGCCTCTCTACTCACCACTTGCTCCCCTTTTGCAGCTATTCTACCTTCCTCAGGGTCAGTGACATGATGAGCCATCCAGCCTCAGAAAACGGGCACAAACCGTGTTGTCTTTGGGACGCTTCACCACAAAACAGACACTAAAAGAGCACTTTTGGAAGGGTACTTCCTGTCGGCCATCTTGGCAACTCACCTGGAGTCCAGTGAACGTCCATCTGGCTCATGTCGAGGCCTGGATAACAGTGTCCAGCCATCAATGACAAGGGAGGGGAGTTTGACCATTGGGGAGCCACGTTTATGAGTGTAATTTATGGAGTGGTGGTGTTGTGAGACCTTAACTGTCATTCTTCTGATAGGACAGTACTTCCTCTTGGAGAGCAGCAGTTCAGTGTCTGGACACACTCAATGAGGAAAGCAGAGACATGACATCATCTGTACAGGAAATGGTGTAGGACCCTGTTCTGTTGTCCTTCTGGGGAGCTTCTTTTGGAACGGAGGAGGGAGTAATCAGTAATTCTCTTCAACGCCTTTTTGGGTTGTTTATCGGTCAGTTGTTGTTGTTGCTAACAGACTCATGCTAACAAACGATGTAATGTTATGGTTGAACACAATCCAATAGAAACAGAGAAATAGTCTATAATCTGTCTTCTGACCAGTACACAATCTGTCCTGATGTGTTTCAATCGATGTGTATAAACCCGAGATTGCTGATGCTACGTATTGGCCAGTGAAAGGTTTTGAAGCCACCGGTCGGCCATATTGACACATCAGAAGGAGCAATCCTCAATAGGAATGAATGGGATTCTGAAGTATTTCAATAAAATGTCAAAATGACATGTATTTCATGTATTATTTATTTGTTGTAGTCAGAGGATGGTAACATTAGTACTCTCAAATTTCACTTTAAAGCTGCAATATGTAGCTTTTTGGGGGGGCGATCCGACCAAATTCACATCGAAATGTGAGTTATAGATTAAGAAGTAGATCTACCGCTAGTTTAAGAAGCGGTAGATCTGGTTCATGTGCTTTATTTCTATACTTACATTTCGTTTTTTGCTTTTTACTTTTCGGTTTTGTACACCAGCTTCAAACAGCTGAACATTCAATATTTTTGGTTTAATTAAAAGATATTTCACAGCAGTTTAGATGGTTCAATGATTTAATATCCATTGGTTGTTTGGTCACATAATCTGAAATTATGTGAACCAGGAAATGGTGGAACAATTTCTGTGTGTGTGTGTGTGTGTGTGTGTGTGTGTGTGTGTGTGTGTGTGTGTGTGTGTGTGTGTGTGTGTGTGTGTGTGTGTGTGTGTGTTTATGTATGTACAGTGAGGGGGAAAAAGTATTTGATCCCCTGCTGATTTTGTACGTTTGCCCACTGACAAAGAAATGATCAGTCTATAATTTTAATGGTAGGTTTATTTGAACAGTGAGAGACAGAATAACAACGAAAAACGCATGTCAAAAATGTTATAAATTGATTTGCATTTTAATGAGGGAAATAAGTCTCAATCAGAAAGATTTCTGGCTCCCAGGTGTCTTTTATACAGGTAACGAGCTGTGATTAGGAGCACACTCAAAGGGAGTGCTCCTAATCTCAGCTTGTTACCTGTATAAAAGACACCTGTCCACAGAAGCAATCAATCACTCAGATTCCAAACTCTCCACCATGGCCAAGACCTAAGAGCTCTCCAAGGATGTCAGGGACAAGATTGTAGACCTACACAAGGCTGGAATGGGCTACAAGACCATCGCCAAGCAGCTTGGTGAGAAGGTGTCAACAGTTGGTGCGATTATTCGCAAATGGAAGAAACACAGAAGAACTGTCAATCTCCCTCAGCCTGGGGCTCCATGCAAGATCTCATCTTGTGGAGTTGCAATGATCATGAGAACGGTGAGGAATCAGCCCAGAACTACACGGGAGGATCTTGTCAATGATCTCAAGGCAGCTGGGACCATAGTCACCAAGAAAACAATTGGTATCACACTACGGCGTGAAGGACTGAAATCCTGCAGCGCCCGCAAGGTCCTCCTGCTCAAGAAAGCACATATACATGCCCGTTTAAAGTTTGCCAATGAACATCTGAATGATTCAGAGGACAACTGGGTGAAAGTGTTGTGGTCAGATGAGACCAAAATGGAGCTCTTTGGCATCAACTCAACTCGCCGTGTTTGGAGGAGGAGGAATGCTGCCTGTGACCCCAAGAACACCATCTCCACCGTCAAACATGGAGGTGGAAACATTATGCTTTGGGGGTGTTTTTCTGCTAAGGGGACAGGACAACTTCACCGCATCAAAGGGACGATGGACGGGGCCATGTACCGTCAAATCTTGGGTGAGAACCTCCTTCCCTCAGCCAGGGCTTTGAAAATGGGTCGCGGATGGGTATTCCAGCATGACAATGACCCAAAACACACGGCCAAGGCAACAAAGAAGAGGCTCAAGAAGAAGCACATTAAGTTCCTGGAGTGGCCTAGCCAGTCTCCAGACCTTAATCCCATAGAAAATCTGTGGAGGGATCTGAAGGTTCGAGTTGCCAAACATCAGCCTCGAAACCTTAATGACTTGGAGAAGATCTGCAAAGAGGAGTGGGACAAAATCCCTCCTGAGATGTGTGCAAACCTGGTGGCCAACTACAAGAAACGTCTGACCTCTGTGATTGCCAACAAGGGTTTTGCCACCAAGTACTAAGTCATGTTTTGCAGAGGGGTCAAATACTTATTCCCTCATTAAAATGCAAATCAATTTATAAAATTTTGACATCTGTTTTTCTGGATTTTTTGTTGTTATTCTGTCTCTCACTGTTCAAATAAACCTAGCATTAAAATTATAGACTGATCACTTCTTTGTCAGTGGGCAAACATACAAAATCAGCAGGGGATCAAATACTTTTTTCCCTCACTGTGTGTGTGTGTGTGTGTGTGTGTGTGTGTGTGTATCATAATATAATTTAACCTTTCTGGGAAGGGGGTTCCGCTAGCGGAACACCTGGCCTACAGCCAGTGAAATTGCAGTGCGCCAAATTCGAACAACAGAAATCTCATAATTAAAATTCCTCAAACATACAAATATTATACACCATTTTAAAGATAAACTTCTCGTTAATCCAACCACAGTGTCCGATTTCAAAAAGGCTTTACGGTGAAAGCACACCATGCGATTATGTTAGGTCAGCGCCAAGCCACAAAAAAAACATACAGCCATTTTCCAAAGAAGTAGAGGGGTCAGAAATAGCATTAAAATGAATCACTTACCTTTGATGATCTTCATCTGATGGCACTCCCAGGTCTCCATGCTAGACAAATGTTCGTTTTGTTCGATAAAGTTCTTTATGTCCAAATACCTCCTTTTTGTTCACGCGTTTAGTCCAGTAATCTAAATGCACAAAGCACGGGCACAGTCTAGAAGAAACGTCAAAAAAGTTCAATTTGAGTTCGTAGAAACATGTCAAACGATGTTTCTAATCAATCCTTAGGGTGTTTTTATCATAAATATTCAATAATGTTTCAACCGGACAATACTGTTTTCATTAGAAAGGAAAGGAAAGGGAACGGATCAGCGCTCGCTCTCATGCGCGTGACTAAACTAAAAGTTTTCACCTGGGCCATCGGCTTAGAGTGCTCTTCTTCGCTCCCCTTTCACAATAGAAGCCTGAAACAACTTCTAAAGACTGTTGACATCTAGTGGAAACCTTAGGAAGTGCAATCTGACCCCACAGACACTGGATATTCGATAGGCATTCACCTGGAAACTACAAACCTCAGAATTCCCACTTCCTGGTTGGATATTTCTCAGGTTTTCACCTGTCATATGAGTTCTGTTATACTCACAGACATTATTTTAACAGTTTTGGAATAGAGTTTTTTTCTATCCAAATCTACTAATTATATACATATTCTAGCTTCTGGGCCTGAGTAACAGGCAGTTTACTCTGGGCACGCTTTTCATCCAAACTTCCTAATGCTGACCCCTATCCCTAAAGAGTTTAGTATGCATTAATGTGTCTTATAGAATAAACGTGGCAAAAACGAATGTAGACATTAATAAATGCATTTCTATAGCTAAATATTTTTTTTACAATGCTGGAGGAGTACTAAAATGGAGGCGCGGCGGCTTCAATACAGCGCCCCCCTATCAGTCGTCTAGTGTGTGTATATATAAATCACTGGTTTCAGCACGAGAGCCTGTAAGTTCATCGGAAGATTTTAAGTTTCCTCTGATGTGTCACTGATCCCCAGCAGAAGAGACATGACGTTTGTTTGGAAGCATACAGGTGCTTGCGGTCGGAGGAAAAACCTCCAATGAGATGGGCTCTTGTTTAGATAACGTTTCTCATATGGGCACATGATGAACAAGCACCTTGTGTTATGTTGTGTGGGGGGGGGGGGAAGAGAAGAGGACACGCATCACAGGGATACTGAGTCAGATGCTGAGTCAGCTAGTGTACAGTATACATTTAGGATAATAAACATTACTCTCTCACTCTCACACCTGAAGTGAAAGCAGTGCATTGATTTATGATGTGCAGTGCTTGGACCAGGATGTCGTACAGCTGTTTCCTGTCAGTGTCTCACTCAATAATAAATGGTTTGTTCCAAGGCAATTGTAGAAGTGGCATAGTTAGTTTAATGGCATAGTTAGTTAATAGCATACATTGCCTTCAGAATGCATTCATACCCCTTGACTTATTCCACATTTTGTTATAACCTGAATTCAAGATACCCCATAATGACAAATTGAAAACGCATTTGAATGTTTTTGTTTTGTCATTGACGTAACTATTCACACCCCTGAATCAATACTTTGTTAAAGCACCTTTTGGCAGCGATTACAGAGGAGTCTTTCTGGGTAAATCTCTAAGAGCTTTCCACACTTAGATTGTGCAACATTTGCCCTTTTGATTCCTATTCAAAATTCTTCAAGCTCTGTCAAATTGGTTGATGATAATTTGCTATGTCTTGCCATAGATTTTCAAGCAGATTTAAGTCAAAACTGTAACTCGGCCACTCAGGAACATTCACTGTCTTCTTGGTAAGCAAATACAGTATAAATTTGACCTTGTGTTTTAGGTTATTGTCCTGCTGAAAGGTGAATTAATCTCCCAGTGTCTGGTGGAAAGCACATTTTTTGCAGTATTACTTCAGTGCCTTGTTGTAAACAGGATACATGTTTTGGAATATTTCTGTACAAGGTTCCTCCTTTTCACTCTCAATAGGTTAGTATTGTGGAGTAGCTACAATGTTGTTGAGCCATCCTCAGTTTTCTCAAATCACCATTGGTCTCATGGTGAAATCCCTGAGTGGTTTCCTTCCTCTACTGCAACTGAGTTAGGAAGGACGCCTGCATCTTTGTAGTGATTAGGTGTATTGATACACCATCCAAAGTATAATTAATAACTTCACCATGCTCAAAGGGATATTCAATGTTTTATTTTTATTTTTTTACCCATCTTCCATTAGGTGCCCTTCTTTGCGAGGCATTTGAAAACCTCCCTCTAAAATATGGCCTGGGCCAGCCCCTCTGAAATATCGCCTGGGCCAGCCCCTCTGAAATATCGCCTGGGCCAGCCCCTCTGAAATATCGCCTGGACCAGCCCCTCTGAAATATCGCCTGGACCAGCCCCTCTGAAATATCGCCTGGGCCAGCCCCTCTGAAATATCGCCTGGGCCAGCCCCTCTGAAATATCGCCTGGGCCAGCCCCTCTGAAATATCGCCTGGGCCAGCCCCTCTGAAATATCGCCTGGACCAGCCCCTCTGAAATATCGCCTGGACCAGCCCCTCTGAAATATCGCCTGGGCCAGCCCCTCTGAAATATCGCCTGGGCCAGCCCCTCTGAAATATCGCCTGGGCCAGCACAGGTGAAACACCTTCCGACTAACGAGATGGCAACCAGCAAAGGTGTAACACTTAATGACTGACAAGGTGACACCAATCTGTACGCCCTATGTGCTAAAATGCTTTACGTGCTAAAAAGTCCAACCTCGGAACATAAATGGAAAAAACCTAACCTGTAACGGTAGCTCCCTCCTAAAACATGGCTCTGTTTACTTTGTCCAGATCTTATCAGAACTCAAGCTTGAGTTATTTTCTGAAAGCCTCTGCTGCCGTTCTATTTTCTCTTGGCCGTCTTTGGGTCAACTACAGAGATATGGTAGCACTAGTGCCCTGGTTCATCTAGCTACAGAGATATGGTAGCACTAGTGCCCTGGTTCATCTAGCTACAGAGATATGGTAGCACTAGTGCCCTGGTTCATCTAGCTACAGAGATATGGTAGCACTAGTGCCCTGGTTCATCTAGCTACAGAGATATGGTAGCACTAGTACCCTGGTTCATCTATCTACAGAGATATATGGTAGCACTAGTACCCTGGTTCATCTAGCTACAGAGATATGGTAGCACTGGTAACCTGGTTCATCTAGCTACAGAGATGTATGGTTGCACTAGTGCCCTGGTTCATCTAGCTACAGAGATATGGTAGCACTAGTGCCCTGGTTCATCTAGCTACAGAGATATGGTAGCACTAGTGCCCTGGTTCATCTAGCTACAGAGATATGGTAGCACTAGTACCCTGGTTCATCTAGCTACAGAGATATATGGTAGCACTATTACCCTGGTTCAACTAACTACAGAGATATATGGTAGCACTAGTACCCTGGTTCATCTAGCTACAGAGATATATATGGTAGCACTAGTACCCTGGTTCAACTAACTACAGAGATATATGGTAGCACTATTACCCTGGTTCAACTGACTACAGAGATATATGGTAGCACTAGTACCCTGGTTCATTTAGCTACAGATTTCATCTAGCTACAGCAAAGAGCACCAACACAGAAACACTTGATTATTATTCAGAACAGAAGTGCTAGGTTTAGACATTGTATCCAAGAGACTTACTTGACTCTGTCTTCAGTTTATACTGATAAATCATTAGCATGCACTGTATCTGTTGCTTACACTGCAAATCAATTGGTGTGCTGCCGGGTGCACAGTGTTCACCCCACAGCTGTAATACAGTATGTCTGAGACCATGTGCAGTGCAACTAGGCAATTACTGTAAATGGAGAGTACTTAAAAAAATAAATAATAATGTTTCTCTGTTTATTTCTCTGTCCCTACAGAGGATGCTGGGAGTATGATCCCCTAACCTCACAGCTGCAGAGGCTCCCATATGTATTTGAAGGGGAAGGCCTAAGTGTGGCCATCATGGTTGGCTCCAGCCTACTACACGCTAAAGTGACGTCAAATGTTAGTCAACCCACGTCCCCGTTGATATTCATGACGTCTGAGGGTTATTACATTTTACTCAAGTTATGATGTGACATCTGGATACCAGGCACATTTCAACATCTAGCTGACAAGATATACACTGAGTAGATGAAACATTAGGAACACCTTCCTAATATTGCATTGCACCCTTGCCCTGAGAGCAGCTTCAATTCGTCGGGGACATGGACTCTACAAGGTGTCGAAAGCTTTCCACAGAGATGCTGGCCCATGTTGACTCCAATGCTTCCCACAGTTGTGCCAAGTTGGCTGGATGTCCTTTGGGTGGTGGACGTTTCTTAGTACACATGGGAAACTGTTGCGTGTGAAAAACCCAGCAGCGTTGCAATTCTTGACACACAAACCGGTGCGCCCGGCACCTACTACCATAACCGGTTTAAAGGCACTTACATCTTTTGTCTTGCCCATTCACCCTCTGAATGGCACACATACACAATCCATGTCTCAATTGTCTCTAGGCTTAAATATCCTTCTTTAACCTGTCTCCTCCACTTCATCTACACTGATTGAAGTGGATTTAACAGGTGACATCAATAAGGGATCATAGTTTTCACCTGGTCGGTCTGTCATGTTAAGAGATGGTGGTTCCTAATGTTTTGTACACTCAGTGTATAAAAGCTATTGCTTTTACAAAAGAGCTATGCGAACAATTTTGAGACAGTCTCTTGTACACTCAAACTTCATAAAACATTAAAGTTGGACCAGCTCGTTGGTACATGTTGAGATCACACGGTGCGAGCAGCAGGCTCTCCACATCCGCAGGGCCCCTTTTTTTAACGTTATTTAGTAAAGTGCATGTTATCTGTGAGACTTCTATTGGTTTGCTGTCATACAAATGCAATGCAGAGCGATTTTAAAAAGACGACACCGCGATGACGTTCCTGCTCGTCCAGATGCTCAATAAACATCAGATCCAGAGTTTTACTGCTGTCTGCAGCGTTGTCTGGGCCCGTGGCCAATCTGATACGGAGACCATGAGATAATCCAGAGGACAACACAGCAGTTTGTGGGGTAGGCTGAAGAAAAAGTAATATCTCAGACTGGCCAATAAAAAAATAAAGATTAAGATGGGCCAAAGAACAGAGATATGGCTTTTTCTTTTCAACTCTGCCTAGAAGGCCAGCATCCCGGAGTTGCCTCTTCACTGTTGACATTGAGACTGGTGTCTTGCGGGTACTATTTAATGAAACTGCCAGTTGAGGACGTGTGAGGCGTCTGTTTCTCAAACTAGACACTCTAATGTACTTGACCTCTTGCTCAGTTGTGCACCAGGGCCTCACTCGTCTTTCTATTCTGGTTAGAGACAGTTTGCGCTGTTCTGTGAAGGGAGTAGTACACAGCGTTGTACGGGATCTTCAGTTTCTTGGCAATTTCTCACATGGAATAGCCTTCATTTCTCAGAACAAGAATAGACTGACGAGTTTCAGAAGAAAGGTCTTTGTTTCTGGACATTTTGAGCCTGTAATCGAACCCACAAATGCTGATGCTCCAGATACTCAACTAGTCTAAAGGAGGACAGTTTATTGCTTCTTTAAATCAGCACAACAGTTTTCAGCTGTGCTAACATCATTGTAAAAGGGTTTTCTAATGATCAATTAGCCTTTTAAAATGATAAGCTTGGATTAGCTAAAACAACGTTCCATTGGAACACAAGAGTGATGGTTGCTAATGGGCCTCTGTACTCCTATGTAGATATTCCATAAAAGATTTGCCTGGTATCTGGTATCTTGCCTATTACCTGGTATCTCTGCACATTGACTAGGTACTCATTGTATATAGCCATGTTATTACCTGGTATCTCTGCACGTTGACTCAGTACCAGTACTCCTTGTATATAGCCTTGTTATTGTTTTTATTGTGTTTCTATTTTCTTACTTTTTAACTCTGCGTTGTTGGGAAAGGGCTCATAAGTCAGCATTTCACAGTAAAATCTACACCTGTTGTATTCAGCATTTAACAGTAAAATCTACACCTGTTGTATTCAGCATTTAACAGTAAAATCTACACCTGTTGTATTCAGCATTTCACAGTAAAATCTACACCTGTTGTATTCAGCATTTCACAGTAAAATCTACACCTGTTGTATTCAGCATTTCACAGTCAAGTCCACACCTGTTGTATTCGGCATTTCACAGTCAAGTCCACACCTGTTGTATTCGGCATTTCACAGTAAAATCTACACCTGTTGTATTCGGCATTTCACAGTAAAATCTACACCTGTTGTATTCGGCATTTCACAGTAAAATCTACACCTGTTGTATTCGGCATTTCACAGTAAAATCTACACCTGTTGTATTCGGCATTTCACAGTAAAATCTACACCTGTTGTATTCGGCATTTCACAGTAAAATCTACACCTGTTGTATTCAGCATTTCACGGTCAAGTCCACACCTGTTGTATTCGGCATTTCACGGTCAAGTCCACACCTGTTGTATTCGGCATTTCACGGTCAAGTCCACACCTGTTGTATTCGGCGACGTGACTTGATAACACAGCCACAACCATACATGAAGACAGACACACGTTGACTGGAGTAAACACAGGAGATCTAACTAATGTTATTCCTTTTTTCGGCCATAAAAAAATGACACTGGATTATTTTATTTTACCTTTTACTTAACTGGTCAGTTAAGAACACATTCTACCCCGTTCAAACCCGGACGACACTGGGGCCCAATTGTGCGCCGCCCTATGGGACTCCCAATCACGGCCGGTTGTGATACAGCCTAGAATCGAACCAGGATCTGTAGTGACACCTCTAGCACTGAGATGCAGTGCCCTTAGACTGCTGCGCCACTCGAGGAGCCCGATGAAGCTGAGATGAAACCAAGGATAAACACCAATCGTTAGCACAACAACAACAAAAACACAACACTTGCATGGCCTCAAACACACACACACACACATTCTCATACCCCTGTGTTCTTACAGTTAGCTCATCCAGTTGAGAGCATGGAGGCCTCTGCCTGTTTCCCCCTTCTCTTAAGTGGTAAATCTCTCTATTTAATACTGATTAGGTTTAAAGTTCTCTCTCCAGAATGCTTCCATGAGTAGGTCATGGTAAATGGTCATGCAGTGTCTCCCAGTGTAATTTTGAATATTCCTAAACGTGATAGATGGCTTTTAAAGGGGGTGGGGGGGGATTCGGAAAACATGCCTCCCACTCCACAGGGCTAGCGTTATAAGCACGTCATTATCATCTGGGACAAGTTACTGGCCTGGAGAGAAAGAGAGATATATTAGCGGTAATCATAGTACAAATGATTGTCGTTGTCTTGGAGACCATCCCCTCAGGATGTCAGTCTGATTAATCTGGATCATGATGTCATCATCACGTTCCCTTGACTTCTGTTTTTGATCCAGATGAAGGTAACGTGTGTAATGTTTTACTTGGACTATATTCCTTTTTAAAAGTGATATGTACTTTTCTTTAGTTACATATTTGGTTAGTTTGTTAGTTTGTTAGTTATCAGAACCCTTGTTACAGTATGACCATGGTCAGCACTGCATCAACATGAAGGGGAATGTGGTAGTACGGTAGGGGGCGGTGCTCACCTGGGTAGGGGGCGGTGCTCACCTGGGTAGGGGGCGGCGCTCACCCGGGTAGGGGGCGGGCTCACCCGGGTAGGGGGCGGCGCTCACCCGGGTAGGGGGCGGCGCTCACCCGGGTAGGGGGCGGCGCTCACCCGGGTAGGGGGCGGCGCTCACCCGGGTAGGGGGCGGCGCTCACCCGGGTAGGGCCTCCCTTTTGACCTTAATTTCAACTCGCTTGTCTTTTTTTTTCTTTTTCCAATTACCTGGCCTACAACTCAACCTTTTCAACGACACTGTAAGATGTGATTTCCACAGAAACACGTCCATTCACACTAGTGAAACAATGGTCCACACTCCACCTCCAGCCAGAGACATCATTTGGTTTAATTTGAAGAACCATAAACTAATGTACCAAATGTATGGAACCTTATTTAGTTTGCCAGAGTAATGAAACGTAATCATTACCAGTACACGACTGTTAAGACTTGACTATGAGCAATATGTCAGCCATTCGGTTGTATAATATATCGCTCTGTTTGTGATATTTTATGTTTTAAGGACTTTCCCTGGCAGCTTTGAGTCTAGCCATGTGGTTCTTTTAAAAAAGAAAACATCACTTGACCAGAAACCTTTTTGTAAAATGGAGACAGTAAGAACTCACGGGGTCCCAGAACTCATTGTTCCTGAACTGTGACCTGTGACCTGAATGCGTTTTTTCAAGGGGTACCAGAACTCCCTGTTCCTGGATGTTTGTTTCAGGTGCTGTTCATGAAGTTGAGATTTTTAGGGTTAATTGTTGTCAATTATCCCCTCCTTTTTGTCAATTAAGGTAGTCCAGGAACTGCCTGAAGATTTTGAAACCTCAGGCAAAATAGGGACATTTTTTACTTTTTTTTTAACCCGAGCTAGATTGACCCTGGCACTTTTCAGATCTACACCCCCAAACCATTCCTCTCATTTCTCCTGGTCTTTTTAGAACTGCGATGGGAGGAGGCCTGGTGAAAGCGTTCGTTAGTAATTACTCAATGGAACTCATCTTTCCAGATTCTATAGAGTCAATTATTTTTCCATGCACGCCTCCCCTACGACTTAAAAAAAACAACAAAAAACAGTTCTATCAAGTACTACTGGCTAACTTCTAGATGTGTCTTTCATTTTTAAAAATTTTTTTTTAGTTCAGGGCTGTTGAAGCTAAGCAGATCATTGTTGAAATGCAGGTTTGCTTGTTGGTTTTTGTTAAAGGGAATACGGGGTAAGGTCAGGAAAGGGGTTGGTTGTGAATTTGTAATTTGATGACATTTTTTTCCCCTTGCAATAGTGAGTATTATTCGCTTTTTCATTACGTCCAAATTTATAATGCATTGTGTAGATGGTCAGCAGGCTGAGCTGGCGTAGCTATAAGAAGAAAATAGTCATTTGAATCAAAGCGATGTATCTCAACGTTCTGTTTGACCCTAGCGTCTCGTAAATGTGGGAAATGGACGTTGCCTGAAGTGAACCTTTTCCTTTAGCTCTGTCTCATGCAGAAACCTTGCAGAGTGATGTTTTACAGTCTGGCCACGTATACAAACTGAGCATGCTGCTTTCTGGGGACATTCATCTACTATTCCATTTTGGTCATTTAGCAGACACCCTTATCCATAACGACTTAGTCTGTGAATTCAACATCTTTTCTGTTTTTTACGTTTTTATTCAACCTGAACTAACCTAACTTTCAGAAGTTTCTTTCTGGTCCTGACGAAGGAAAGAAAAATCAACTGTTGGGAAGTTCAACCCATCCAGTAAATATGAAGGAGGACTTACGATGGAGTGTTGAATTCTCAACATCTAAATGTGAAAGTCGCGTTACAGGCTCTCTTTCCATTTCCCCTGAAAACCGGACTTATCCAGTTGTTTCTGACCCTGCTGAGTGTAGCTGAGAACCGATGATGATGATGATTTCCACATCTTCCTCACCACCACACTGGGGGTTGTGATTTGGTCATGTATTTTTCTCAATTTTAGGACACTAGTGGTGTAAACACCAGCCCCCTGTGTTGAGGGTCTCAGGGTTAAGTCACACAGGAACGTCTGGGGCTTGTGATGACCACCCATACTGCACCCTCGACCTCTTTTGGGATTTATTTGGTCCCCTGCAGGTTTACAGGTGATATTTATTTACTGCTTTCACCTTGAGTTTTAGTGGTCATTTCCTGTTGGGCGTTTGGTCTCACCAGCTATTAGACTTGTGGGATTGGGTCAGTCGTGGCTACTGTTGTATATTACGAATAGAAACTGCATCCTCATTGAACATGATTTGCGCTGCACTACCGACAGTGGCATCCTTGCATTTGATGGCACCAAGCACTTCTGTATTTGGTTGATCAGTGAGGTGTCCGTACAAACAAATAGGTTCAAGACGGAGTAAGCTAGGTGTCTTCGCATTGTGTCACTGCTCCAAATGGACAGGGCAGGTCACTACTCCAGTGGGCAGGACAGGTCACTACTCCAGTGACAGTGGGCAGGGCAGGTCACTACTCCAGTGACAGTGGGCAGGACAGGTCACTACTCCAGTGGGCAGGGCAGGTCACTACTCCATTGACAGTGGGCAGGACAGGTCACTACTCCAGTGGGCAGGGCAGGTCACTACTCCATTGACAGTGGGCAGGACAGGTCACTACTCCATTGACAGTGGGCAGGACAGGTCACTACTCCAGTGACAGTGGGCAGGACAGGTCACTACTCCAGTGGGCAGGACAGGTCACTACTCCAGTGACAGTGGGCAGGACAGGTCACTACTCCAGTGACAGTGGGCAGGGCAGGTCACTACTCCAGTGACAGTGGGCAGGACAGGTCACTACTCCAGTGGGCAGGGCAGGTCACTACTCCAGTGGGAAGGACAGGTCGCTACTCCAGTGACAGTGGGCAGGACAGGTCACTACTCCAGTGACAGTGGGCAGGACAGGTCACTACTCCAGTGGGAAGGACAGGTCGCTACTCCAGTGACAGTGGGCAGGACAGGTCACTACTCCAGTGACAGTGGGCAGGGCAGGTCGCTACTCCAGTGACAGTGGGCAGGACAGGTCACTACTCCAGTGACAGTGGGCAGGACAGGTCGCTACTCCATTGACAGTGGGCAGGACAGGTCACTACTCCAGTGACAGTGGGCAGGACAGGTCACTACTCCAGTGACAGTGGGCAGGACAGGTCACTACTCCATTGACAGTGGGCAGGACAGGTCACTACTCCAGTGACAGTGGGCAGGACAGGTCACTACTCCAGTGACAGTGGGCAGGACAGGTCACTACTCCAGTGACAGTGGGCAGGGCAGGTCGCTACTCCATTGACAGTGGGCAGGACAGGTCGCTACTCCATTGACAGTGGGCAGGACAGGTCACTACTCCAGTGACAGTGGGCAGGACAGGTCACTACTCCAGTGACAGTGGGCAGGGCAGGTCACTACTCCAGTGACAGTGGGCAGGACAGGTCACTACTCCAGTGACAGTGGGCAGGACAGGTCACTACTCCAGTGACAGTGGGCAGGGCAGGTCACTACTCCAGTGACAGTGGGCAGGGCAGGTCGCTACTCCAGTGACAGTGGGCAGGACAGGTCACTACTCCAGTGACAGTGGGCAGGACAGGTCGCTACTCCAGTGACAGTGGGCAGGACAGGTCACTACTCCAGTGACAGTGGGCAGGACAGGTCACTACTCCAGTGACAGTGGGCAGGACAGGTCACTACTCCAGTGACAGTGGGCAGGACAGGTCACTACTCCAGTGACAGTGGGCAGGACAGGTCACTACTCCAGTGACAGTGGGCAGGGCAGGTCACTACTCCAGTGACAGTGGGCAGGACAGGTCACTACTCCAGTGACAGTGGGCAGGGCAGGTCGCTACTCCATTGACAGTGGGCAGGGCAGGTCGCTACTCCATTGACAGTGGGCAGGACAGGTCGCTACTCCATTGACAGTGGGCAGGACAGGTCACTACTCCAGTGACAGTGGGCAGGACAGGTCACTACTCCATTGACAGTGGGCAGGACAGGTCACTACTCCAGTGACAGTGGGCAGGGCAGGTCACTACTCCAGTGACAGTGGGCAGGGCAGGTCACTACTCCAGTGACAGTGGGCAGGGCAGGTCGCTACTCCTGTGGACAGTGGGCAGGACAGGTCACTACTCCAGTGACAGTGGGCAGGGCAGGTCACTACTCCTGTGGACAGTGGGCAGGGCAGGTCGCTACTCCTGTGGACAGTGGACAGGGTACATTGTGTGATGTTAATATTGGACTCCATGAGTGTTAGCTGTGGTAATATCAGTCAATGTTTATTATCAAAATGAGTTTCCCACTTGTTGTTGCAGCCTGATGGGCTACTCATGTTCTCCCTGTGATTTACAAACAGACCTTTTAAGCTGCACCATAAAACACATAGTCTGTCAATGGTTGGACTCCAGTGGGATGAAATTAGTTTTGTCCTTGAAATACTCAATGGTCCCATGTTCTCCTGAAGTCCTAAATGACACCATGTTCCCTTTATAGTGACCAGGGCCCATAGCGCTCTGGTCAAAAGTAGTGCATTAAAATAGGGAATAGGGTGCTATTTGGAATGCCTCCACTGTAGACATCATAGAACTCATAAGGGCGGTAGGTAACCTAGTGGTTAGAGCGTTGGTCCACAAACCAAATGGTGGCTAGTTCAAATCCCCGATCTGACAAGGTGAAATATCTGTCTGTGCTCCAGGGTCACCGTCAATTGCTCCAGAGTTGCTGTTGATAATGGGTGACCCTGGCTGTGACCCCACCCTCAGAGGATGTCTCGGAGGGGAGTTGGGATATGCAACAAAAAAAAAAAAAATACATTTCCAAATGCACAGCTGTGCATGTGGTGTTGAAATCATTGTAGACAATGATTATTATCATAAATCATTGTATGCTCGTTTTCCACTAACCCATGTTCCTAAGTGTTATAAAATCTCACTTTTGTTTTCTTCGTCAACTTCTTGGCTCACTGTATAGTAGATGATATCATTTTGTGGTTAAAGAGCAACTGAAGGCAATAAACAACTTATATCTGGTAGAAAACAGCCTATATGGCATCCATATTAGTAAAAAAATTATACAATCCAGTGTCAAAATTGACTACAAAGTGTAAATAGGATTATTTTGGTCTTAAATTCAGTCTCGTCCAAAACTGAGATTTGCGAGATAAAGTAATTAGTAAAAAAATGGTATGTCACGGAATGAAGGGTTACCGTAACAGTTTTCCTTGGGTTGGATTTATTTCAATAATGCCTACAGCTGGCAGCACCAAATAATCATCAATTCAGAGCGCACCTGCACATGATCCGATGGTAATGTTCATGATCAATTTGATTTGATATTCGATATCCCTATGGCGCTAGTTAGGGACCATCAGTAAATGACACAATGTACATGGGCTAGTTAGGGACCATCAGTAAATGACACAATGTACATGGGCTAGTTAGGGACCATCAGTAAATTACACAATGTATATGGGCTAGTTAGGGACCATCAGTAAATTACACAATGTACATGGGCTAGTTAGGGACCATCAGTAAATTACACAATGTACATGGGCTAGTTAGGGACCATCAGTAAATTACACAATGTACATGGGCTAGTTAGGGACCATCAGTAAATTACACAATGTACATGGGCTAGTTAGGGACCATCAGTAAATTACACAATGTATATGGGCTAGTTAGGGACCATCAGTAAATTACACAATGTACATGGGCTAGTTAGGGACCATCAGTAAATTACACAATGTACATGGGCTAGTTAGGGACCATCAGTAAATTACACAATGTACATGGGCTAGTTAGGGACCATCAGTAAATTACACAATGTACATGGGCTAGTTAGGGACCATCAGTAAAATGGCACAATGTACATGGGCTAGTTAGGGACCATCAGTAAATGGCACAATGTATATGGGCTAGTTAGGGACCATCAGTAAAATGACACAATGTACATGGGCTAGTTAGGGACCATCAGTAAATGACACAATGTACATGGGACAATATTTGTAGATGTCAATACCTCCAAATTTCAATAACATAGCCCCTTTACATGGCAGATTTGGGCATTGTGATAAGTGGCAAAATTGGAACCCAGTGGCTGTACAGTAACACACTATAAATGATGTCAGAGCTCAGGCTCTGCACTTCACATTGCTGTAAGTTGCCCCCATCCGTTCTGCTAATTGGGCGACTTGCAAATGTTTTGTTGTCTGAGTGAGGGAAATGCTGTCCATTTTTTTAATGTATGTAATTTATCAGATACTCTTATCCAGAGAGACTTACAAGAGCAATTAGTGTTAAGTGCCTTGCTGAAGGGCACATCGCCAGATTTCACCTAATCGGTGGCTTGGGGATTCAAACCGCGACCTTTCGGTGACTGGCCCAACGTTCTTAACCACTTGGCTACCTGCTGTAAATTTAAGAAGACTCGATGAAATTTGAAAGATGAGACATTGAGGATTATAATAAATACCGCTTTGATGTCATAGAAACAAGCCACACACCCGTGAGTCCAAATGTGCACTTCACATTTTCATATCATAAAACTGATAATATATAGTAATATATATATATATATATATAGTTCAACGCTTATGATCACTATGGTTGATGTACAGTTACATGGCTTCATACCCTGGGTTGTTCTGAACAGAATGAGCCTGTTTGATATACAGTTACCAGATGACATGGAGTCATACCCTGGGTTGTTCTGAACAGAATGAGCCTGTTTGATATACAGTTACCAGATGACATGGAGTCATACCCTGGGTTGTTCTGAACAGAATGAGCCTGTTGGATATACAGTTACCAGATGACATGGAGTCATACCCTGGGTTGTTCTGAACAGAATGAGCCTGTTTGATATACAGTTACCAGATTACATGGAGTCATACCCTGGGTTGTTCTGAACAGAATGAGCCTGTTTGATGTACAGTTACCAGATGACATGGTGTCATACCCTGGGTCGTTCTGAACAGAATGAGCCTGTTTGATATACAGTTACCAGATGACATGGAGTCATACCCTGGGTTGTTCTGAACAGAATGAGCCTGTTTGATATACAGTTACCAGATTACATGGAGTCATACCCTGGGTTGTTCTGAACAGAATGAGCCTGTTTGATGTACAGTTACCAGATGACATGGAGTCATACCCTGGGTTGTTCTGAACAGAATGAGCCTGTTTGATGTACAGTTACCAGATTACATGGAGTCATACCCTGGGTTGTTCTGAACAGAATGAGCCTGTTTGATGTACAGTTACCAGATGACATGGAGTCATACCCTGGGTCGTTCTGAACAGAATGAGACGATGTTTGTCTATTGTGATAAATTCACTGCGGAACACGGCACCTGAATTCACTCATGACCTCTTTATATGCTCATCAAAATTACAATCTGTTCCTCTGAATTGCATTGTGAAAGCCTAACTCTGTAACATCGTATTTTATGACTTAGCTAGTCATGTTGGCAATAGAACTGACTTTTAAAACGATGCCCACCTGATTCAGATTGTGATTTATAATGAATGGGCTGTTTTTGGATTGAGTATACAACAAAAGTAATTGTGTGATGGCGGTGATGCAGGGCTGTGATCAAACAACTACCATTGTGCTCGCTGTAGTTCCTCAACCGCTCAGCTAGGAGAGCTCAAATAAGCATCTTATAGTTGAATAGTCTTCTTTGAGTCATAAAAAAGCATTGAAATGACTTAGGAACTGTGTCCACCTTGGAGAGGTGTGTGACCACTTGGAGTCTCCAGTTAGTCCTCTCAATCAAACCTTTGTCATTTTTTTATCTTATGTTGTACCTACCACTAATTTTATTGAATGTATCCAGAGTATTTTCAGGTTTCGTTATCAACAAATAAAATCAACAGTGCAATGTTTAGATTCAGTCTTGTCTCAGGGTAACTGTTGTCGGAAACTTTGGTCTAATAATTTTCCCATGATCTCCAAACTGTTCCCTACCATGCTTATGTATTTCATATTTATTCTGTAAGAAACATTTCAATGGAGGCCAATTCAATGGAGGCCAATTCCCACCAGTGTAAAGGATTAAAAATCTCTAACCAACTATAAATTGTAGAAATGCTTATGCAAATATTGAAAGCATTTAATGAGACAACTCAAATATGTGCAAAATGAAAATATTGTTCCATTTACATTGTGTAATATATAGACGGTCCCTAACTATCCCGAGATAGGCTATCCAAAGTCAAGCCAACTTTGCCGCGGTCGCACACCAGCCGGCTGAAGCTAATAGATGAAAGAAGTTGGCTAATACTAGCTAGCCTAGGTGACTTCAAGACAGAGTAAATGTAAAAACGCTTCCCACGTGCGAACACACACAAGTCACCTACATTAAACCATAGCCCCGAAGACAACTCTCGTTAGGCTTCAGTAATGACCGCTGCATTTGTTAATGAACAAGCTAAAAAAAATTAGGCCAAATCTGTAAGTTCAGCCCCCACTTTAATCTGCTCTGTCGTTCTCACCGTGAAGTGGTTGTTTTTCCACGTTAGGTGGGTTTGTTTTTTGCCTGTTGTCCATTTTTTACGCATGGATTTTGGCATGCCACATTCTGAGCAGCTCTACTCCTCCCCAAGAGGGACGGCTAAGGTTTCAGGGCTGGAGCTCAACGCAACCTTTGACCCCAGTCCCTGCTCAATACATCTCAATCTGCTCTCCTCTTCTCATCGCATTCGTCTGAGCTGACAAGGTCGCCGACAGAGGTGACAAAGTCACCGACAGAGGTGACAAGGTCGCCGACAGAGGTGACAAAGTCACCGACAGACACTTTGCACATTTTGACACTAATCAAAAATGTCTTCTATTCCGCTTCAATGGTCGGGCCCCTGTTTAAACCAATTAGGGGGGGGCTATGGAAACATGTGGGATATATTGTTGGGGCAAATGAACCGCAGCTGCTGAAGTGGTCTAGTTATATGTGTGTGTAGATGGGTGACGTCTCGTTTCTATACAAAATGTCTTCCAGAAAGGTGTGGAGAGATGATGCCAACCACCTCACCTCTCCTCCCTCTTTCCCCTGGGTCGTGGCCAAGTATCGGCCTGCTCCCCCAATCACCCTGAAAACACAACTGAACCATTCTCCTCTGTTCTCCTCCACTACTCTCCATACCTCCACTGACAGGCCCATTCTCCTCTGTTCTCCTCCACTACTCTCCATACCTCCACTGACAGGCCCATTCTCCTCTGTTCTCCTCCACTACTCTCCATACCTCCACTGACAGGCCCATTCTCCTCTGTTCTCCTCCACTACTCTCCATACCTCCACTGACAGGCCCGTTCTCCTCTGTTCTCCTCCACTACTCTCCATACCTCCACTGACAGGCCCATTCTCCTCTGTTCTCCTCCACTACTCTCCATACCTCCACTGACAGGCCCATTCTCCTCTGTTCTCCTCCACTACTCTCCATACCTCCACTGACAGGCCCACAGTCTGACTCGAAAAACAAACAATGTTCTTATTTGCCTTGTTGTTGTTGTCCCTCCTTCCAGAAAGATGTGGAAAGATGATGCCAACCCCCTTGCAATTTCAGGGACAACAAACAAAGACTCACCGGCTTCGCTGCCCACATGTAAACGCAGTGTGACAATGTATACACATGCCTTATCGGTGAAAGTAGATGGTTAGGATACTGAGTGGAATGGTAGGAAAAGTCTGCCATCCATTCAATAAAAAGGTCAGCAGATGTTTTTCCAGGTTGCGTTTCATGCGTGCCATGTTTTTCCTCTGCACAGAATAAGGGCAGGAAATGGGGAACAGTCCTTGCCGCTTCTCTGCTAGTTTTGACTGTTTGACACATTGCAGGGCATGGTGTGTTTTGACTGTTTGACACATTGCAGGGCACGGTGTGTTTTGACTGTTTGACACATTGCAGGGCACGGTGTGTTTTGACTGTTTGACACATTGCAGGGCATGGTGTGTTTTGACTGTTTGACACATTGCAGGGCATGGTGTGTTTTGACTGTTTGACACATTGCAGAACACGGTGTGTTTTGACTGTTTGACACATTGCAGGGCACGGTGTGTTTTGACTGTTTGACACATTGCAGGGCACGGTGTGTTTTGACTGTTTGACACATTGCAGGGCATGGTGTGTTTTGACTGTTTGACACATTGCAGGGCATGGTGTGTTTTGACTGTTTGACACATTGCAGGGCATGGTGTGTTTTGACTGTTTGACACATTGCAGAACACGGTGTGTTTTGACTGTTTGACACATTGCAGGGCACGGTGTGTTTTGACTGTTTGACACATTGCAGGGCACGGTGTGTTTTGACTGTTTGACACATTGCAGGGCATGGTGTGTTTTGACTGTTTGACACATTGCAGAGCATGGTGTGTTTTGACTGTTTGACACATTGCAGGGCACGGTGTGTTTTGACTGTTTGACACATTGCAGGGCACGGTGTGTTTTGACTGTTTGACACATTGCAGGGCATGGTGTGTTTTGACTGTTTGACACATTGCAGAGCATGGTGTGTTTTGACTGTTTGACACATTGCAGAGCATGTAAAAAACCAGGTGTACCACTCATTTGCACAATAATTCATCCTTTTTATAATGTTACTCCAACTATCAGGGCAGCAAGTCATGCATGCCACTTCTGCTGGGAGGGTTTAATAGTTTTCCTTTCTGTGACACCATTTTGTTTTCATTCAAACACATGAAGAGCATAATATATATAAATAAATATATAATGCCTTCAGAAAGCAGTCACGTGCAGAGGGTGTACGGATATGCCGACTTTGTCATACGTCAGACTGAGAACTGGTGACGGTGTCCAGTATGTGGAATGCACTCGGCAAGGCAACCTACTAGTGTTCTGTTATGGTTTAATGTTTAGAACTAGTGTGCGAGAGAATAGAGGGGGGTGGGAAGTACTTTGCAGCATTTCGTGAATGTGTAAAATCCTAGGCCTCCAGCCTGTAAAACAATAGCTGGCTGTACAGGAGGATTATGAGACAACACATGCCCAACAACAAAGACTAAGACAGCCTGAACTCCAACACAACAGTAAAACTCAGCATTGTGCTATGAATCTCTAGCTTTAATTTCCTACCGCGTTGTATATGATCAAACAGACATCTGTTATGCTGTAGATTCACACAGACACACACGCAGCATTAAGATCTGGGTTCTGTATCACTGTCTCTTTTTATAAAACGGTTACATCTTAAGACCTTTTGTGCAAACTGTATATGTTTCCAAGATGCATGACAACCGTAGCGGCGGGAAAAAACAGACACGTCTGGAACAAAGAGCCTATATGAACTAAAGGTTAACAACAGACACATCTGGAACAAAGAGCCTATATGAACTAAAGGTTAACAACAGACACATCTGGAACAAAGAGCCTATATGAACTAAAGGTTAACAACAGACACGTCTGGAACAAAGAGCCTATATGAACTAAAGGTTAACAACAGACACGTCTGGAACAAAGAGCCTATATGAACTAAAGGTTAACAACAGACACGTCTGGAACAAAGAGCCTATATGAACTAAAGGTTAACAACAGACACGTCTGGAACAAAGAGCCTATATGAACTAAAGGTTAACAACAGGACAAGATTAAAGACTAGAGAATATTGGAACCCCAGAAGAAAATCTTGATTTGATTTGTTAACTTCATTTTTCGCTAACAGTCTCACAAGACTAAAAAGTACTGTACACAACGGTATGTGATGTCCATGGACAGCTTAAGATAGCCTGGTTAAAGCACTGTAAGCACAGCTTCCTTACCTGGTTGAACCAGACTGGTTTAGGAGGTAAATTGAATGAAAAACCAAGCAGCCGTACAACATAAGACTACAGTGAAATAATCTGGTTTGAGCTGGACTAAGAGGAGTGACACACTCCAACACAGCTCCTCAATACGGTTGGGTGGTATGCAGATGTTCATACCGTTTCTGTACCATACCGGGGTATACGGTACTACCGAATGTGCACAGAAGGGGGCGCTATTTCATAAATGTTTTTATTTTTATTACTTTATTTCTTTTATATCTTTTTTTGGTGCAGTTGTTAATTATATTATGTGGATGGTGTATCAATTCACCAAGTCACTACAAAGATACAGGTGTCCTTCCTAGCTCAGTTGCTGGAGAGGAAGGAAACCGCTCAGGGGTTTCACCATGAGGCCAATGGTGACTTTAAAAACGGTTACAGAGTTTAACGGCTGTGATAGGAGAAAACTGAGGATGGATCAACAACATTGTAGTTACTCCACAATACTAACCTAATTGACAGAGGGAAAAGAAGGAACCTTGTACGGAAGAAAAATATTCAAAAACATGCATCCTGTTTGCAATAAGGCACTAAAGTAAAACTGCAAAAAAAATGTGGCAAAGAAATTCACTTTGTCCTGAATACAAAGCATTATGTTTGGGGCAAATCCAACACATCATATCACTGAGTACCACTCTTCATATTTTCAAGAATGGTGGTGGCTGGAGATTAATTCATATTTCAGCAGGACAATAACCTAAAACACAAGGCCAAATATACACTGGAGTTGCCTACCAAGATGACATTGAATGTCCCTAAGTGGCCTAGTTACAGTTTTGACTTAAATCGGCTTGAAAATCTGGGGCAATACTTGAAAATGTCTGTCTAGCAATGATCAACAACCATCTTGACATAGCTTGAAGAATTTTAAATATTGTACAATCCAGGTGTGCAAAGCTCTTAGACTTACCCAGAAAGACTCACATCTGTAATCGCTGCCAACGGTGATTCGAACATGTATGAATACTTATCTAACCAAGATACTGTGTCTGTCACAATTTTAATGAAGTTGGGCACAGGATCCCACTAACTCCTTCCCTTCCTCTGGTTCCTCCCCTCTCCCTCTGCAGGCATCTACCTATTGGACATGATCTATATCGACTCGGCCTATCCGGCGTCGGATAGCATCATCGAGACAGAACAGAGGACCAATCAGATGAACAATTTGCTGAGGGTGATCTCTGACCTGCAGATGTCCTGTAAATATGGTAAGAGTACAACATTTCCCTAATTTTTACAGACAAGTCAGCTTCGCCACACAACTCAAGTATAGATTAACAGTCTTTGGATGCCAGGTTAAGTAATACATGGTAAAAAGAAGGAAAGCCCGCTATATGTTAGGTCAGTTATTTTATGTATGTTAGCAGCAGCAGAGGTAAACCAAGAGACATGTTTCAGCAACAGAAGGCTATATAAACTCACCAAAAAAAGAAACGTTCTCTCACTGTCAACTGCGTTTATTTTCAGCAAACTTAACATGTATAAATATTTGTATGAACATAAGATTGAACAACTGAGAAATAAACTGAACAAGTTCCACGGACATGTGACTAACAGAAATTGAATAATGTGTCCCTGAACAAAGGGAGGGTCAAAATCAAAAGTAGCCGTCAGTATCTGGTGTGGCCACCAGCTGCATTAAGTACTGCAGTGCGTCGTCTCCTCATGGACTGCACCAGATTTGCCAGTTCTTGCTGTGAGATGTTACCCCACTCTTCCACCAAGGCACCTGCAAGTTCCCGGACATTGCTGGGTGGAATGGCCCTAGCCCTCACCCTCCGATTCAACAGGTCCCAGACGTGCTCAATGGGATTGAGATCCGGACACTTCGCTGGTCATGGCAGAACACTGACATTCCTGTCTTGCAGGAAATCATGCACAGAACGAGCAGTGTGGCTGGTGGCATTGTCATGTTGGAGGGTCATGTCAGGATGAGCCTGCAGGAAGTGTACCACATGAGGGAGGAGGATGTCTTCCCTGTAACGCACAGCGTTGAAATTGCCTGCAATGACAACAAGCTCAGTCCGATGATGCTGTGACACACTGCCCCAGACCATGACAGACCCTCCACCTCCAAATCGATCCCGCTCCAGAGTACAGGCCTCGCTGTAACGCTCATTCCTTCGACAATAAACGTGAATCCGACCATCACCGCTGGTGAGACAAAACCGCGACTCGAAGAGCACTTTTTGCCAGTCCTGTCTGGTCCAGCGACGGTGGGTTTGTGCCCATAGGCGACGTTGTTGCCGGTGATGTCTGGTTAGGACCCGCCTTACAACAGGCCTTCAGCCTCTCTCAGCCTATTGCGGACAGTCTGAGCACTGATGGAGGGATTGTGCGTTCCTGGTGTAACTCGGGTAGTTGTTGTTGCCATCCTGTACCTGTCCCGCAGGTGTGATGTTCAGATGTACCGATCCTGTGCAGGTGTTGTTACACGTGGTCTGCCACTGCGAGGACGATCAGCTGTCCGTCCTGTCTCCCTGTAGCGCTGTCTTAGGCGTCTCACAGTACGGATTGTCACGTCTTTGGCATCATCAACCTCTCGCCACGGTTCACACTATTCAACAGCCAGTGAAAAATCAGAGCGCCAAATTCAAATCAACAAAATGTCATAATTCAAAGTTCTCAAACATACAACTATTTTACACCATTTTAAAGGTACACTTCTCCTTAATGTAACCACATTCTCCGATTTCAAAAAGGCTTTACAGCGAAAGCATAAAGTTAGATTATGTTAGGACAGGTACAACACAAGAAAAACCACACAGCCATTTTCCAAGCAGGAGAGGGGTCACAAATACCAGAAATTCAGCTAAAATTAAGCACTAACCTTTGACGATCTTCATCAGATGACACTCCCAGGACTCAATGTTAGACAAAACATATATGTTTTGTTCAATAAAGTTCATATTTATATCCAAAAACAGCATTTTCATTGGCGCGTGATGTTCAGAAAATATTTAGCCTCCAATACTGCCGGTGAATCAGCACAACAATTTACAAAAATACTCATCATAAACGTTGATAAAATATTAAACTGTTATTCAAATAATTTTATATAACCATCTCCTTTATGCAACCGCTGTGACAGATTTCAAAAAAGCTTCATGGGGAAAGCACACTTTGCAATAATCTCAGTACGCCGCTCAGAAACATACACTAGGCAATACAGATACCCGCCATTTTGGAGTCATCTAAAATCATAAATAGCATTATAAATATTCACTTACCTTTGATGATCTTCATCAGAAGGCACTTCCAGGAATCCCAGGTCCACAATAAATGTTGTTTTGTTCCATAAAGTCCATAATTTATGTCCAAATACCTCCTTGTTGTTTGCGCGTTCAATAAGCTACTCCAAATGTAGGAAGCGCGCCCAAAATTTCACGACGAAAAGTAATTATCTATTTACGTTCGTTGAAACGTCAAATGTTGTATAGCATCAATCTTTAGGGCATTTTTAACATAGAACTTCAATAATATTCCAACCGGACGATTCCAATGTCTTGAAAAACGTTTTGGAACACAGCTACCTCATCACGTGAATGCGCGCAAATGAACTCATGTCCTTCCCTGAGTCACCAACTCCCCGGCCTTCTTGTTTGCTCTCTGTTCACTGCAAAAGCCTGAAACTAGGTTCTAAAGACTGTTGACATCTATTTGGAAGCCTTAGGAAGTGCAAAATGAACCCTAAGTCACTGTGTGTTGGATAGGCAATGACTTGAAAAGACTACAAGCTCCAGATTTCCCACTTCCTGGTTAGATTTTTCTTAGGTTTTTGCCTGCCATATGAATTCTGTTATACTCACAGACATCATTCAAACAGTTTTAGAAACTTCAGAGTGTTTTCTATCCAAATCAATCATATTCTAGTTCCTGGGCCCGAGTAGTAGGCCGTCTAATTTGGGTACGTTTTTCACCCGGCCGTGAAAATACTGCCCCCTACCCAAGAGAGGTTAAAAGTGAAGACTGTTATTTTATCAAATCAATTCTCTGTAATTATTTTTACGTGATTAAACTAATCATGTAAATGGAATTAACTAGGAAGTCGGGGCACCAAGGAAAATCTTCAGATTACAAAGTTATAATTTTTCTAATATAACTCTTCAGATATTTTAATATCTGCTCAATTAGTCTTCTTATTAATTAATTATCCTTTACCTCACGTCAGTCTCATTCCAAACGTCGTAAATTGTTGGTTATCTGCACGAACCCAGCCTTAACTATGAATCATCCATACAGCAATTGTCTTAGGTAGTAAATAAATGAATAACTAAATAATCACAGAAATGCATAAAAAGATCTGTTACTAACAAATGATAGGGAAGATTCCCTAGTTGGCTAAGCTGATATGATGGCTTGGTGGACAAAGGGAAGTGGGTGTGGACTGAGTGGGAAAGACAAAAGGGATCACTGCACACACATTTGATAATTATATTAATTGAAATGCTAATCCTTTGCACATGAACGCTCACTCATTCGGAAATAATTGCAATCAATATATATTTACGCCCAGGTGTCGTTGTGATCTCTGTTGGAATCGTCAGTCCGTCTGCTGGAGAGTCAGTTCATCCTTCTCTGTCTTTTGTTTCCCTGAAGGTCAAAGTATTTCGTGGTTAGAATGAATACTTCAGAGTATCATTCAGAAATGTTCTCATAGAATAGATGTTTCGGCGGTTGTCGGTATCCGCATCCCAGGTTTACATAATTTCTAGCTGCAGACTAGTAATTAGTATCTAAGATTTGCTCTTATCCCGAAGGGATCGATAGTCTCAGAGTTGAACCATTTCCTGCCATGTAGCCAATGCTCCACGTGGTATGGTTAGGAATTCAATAACTATTTGCAATCACAGCTCACGCTGTGGGTTTGCTTAATCTTGGTACTCAAACCTGGGCCACCTCAGTTTCCACTGAGATACGTGTGGTCTGAAGAGGATTTTCTTAGGAGGGCTTTTATTCGTAACATGTCTGTGCTCACAGGGGCCGGCCAATGACTTAGTTCAACTTTAAAGGGAATTACAATTATCTCCCATTAAAGGTTTATCATTACATCATTTCACAAATAGTTTCATCTTCACTCATTCATTGTATACAATAATTAGATGCAAACCTCATAACGGAGGCGCCTGTATAAACAGAGTTAGGTTAATGTGGCTGTATTGTCTTTCATGAGGTCACAAACATGAAACAAAACGGACCAGGTCGTAGCTGGCTTTTCCACCGACCATTTACACATTCTCCAAAATATGGGTATTTTTCCAGTCTCAAATTCTGGAATGTAGTAGAATTTGGCGGGAGTTCCTTTGTTCGACTGTGGAACTCTCTCTCTCCATACTGCATGAAAAGGGGGAGAGAGTTTCCGCCAGGAATTTTAGATAACAGAACCTGGGTGTAGGAGAGAGTGAGAAGCTATGATCTATACCCAGAAAGGGCCACATCATGACAGGACATTGCAATTTATTGCCCTGGCCACGTCTGCAGTCCTCATGCCTCCTTGCAGCATGCCTAAGGCACATTCACGCAGATGAGCAGGGACCCTGGGCATCTTTCTTTTGTTTTTTTCAGAGTTAGTAGAAAGGCTTCTTTAGTGTCCTAAATTAAGCTGTTAGTGTCTTAATGACCGTTCCACAGGTGCATGTTCATTAATTGTTTATTGTTCATTGAACAAGCATGGGAAACAGTGTTTAAACCCTTTACAATGAAGATCTGTGAAGTTATTTGGATTTTTACGAATTATCTTTGAAAGACCAGGGTCCTGAAAAAGGGGCGTTTCTTTTTTTGCCGAGTTTAGTATATACCAGTTAGTGAAGGGTTTCCTTATTGTCAGATTCACCCCCTCAGCCACAATCACCCACAGACACCCTCAAATCTCAAATACTCTCTTATCGATGAAGGGATTTTCAAACTACTGAGCCCAACTGAGCTGAACTGAGGTAAACTGTACTACACTGGCCTGGCTGGAAAGGACATATTAGATCCAGCGCAGTCTTATTCAGGTCAGCATAATAGTGTGAACACTAGAACCGCCAACCGCCACTGACGTTTGATTTTGTAAAGAAAATAATCCTGAGTGCCGCAGCGGTCTAAGGCACTGCATCGCAGTGTTGTGGCGTCACTACAGCCTGGGGTTCGATCCCAGGCTGTAGTGCAAAAGCACAAAAGTATTTAGAGCCTTTTACAGTTCTTTTTTCACACCCATTTCCAAATTAACACCGCCAAGACAATGTGCTGTAGGACGTTGGTACCCAGCCAGGCTCCAAGACAATGTGCTGTAGGATGTTGGTACCCAGCCAGGCTCCAAGATAATGTGCTGTAGGACGTTGGTACCCAGCCAGGCTCTAAGACAATGTGCTGTAGGACGTTGGTACCCAGCCAGGCTCCAAGACAATGTGCTGTAGGACGTTGGTACCCAGCCAGGCTCCAAGACAATGTGCTGTAGGACGTTGGTACCCAGCCAGGCTCCAAGACAATGTGCTGTAGGATGTTGGTACCCAGCCAGGCTCCAAGACAATGTGCTGTAGAACGTTGGTACCCAGCCAAGCTCCAAGACAATGTGCTGTAGGACGTTGGTACCCAGCCAGGCTCCAAGACAATGTGCTGTAGGACGTTGGTACCCAGCCAGGCTCTAAGACAATGTGCTGTAGGATGTTGGTACCCAGCCAGGCTCCAAGACAATGTGCTGTAGGACGTTGGTACCCAGCCAGGCTCCAAGACAATGTGCTGTAGGATGTTGGTACCCAGCCAGGCTCCAAGACAATGTGCTGTAGGATGTTGGTACCCAGCCAGGCTCCAAGACAATGTGCTGTAGGACGTTGGTACCCAGCCAGGCTCCAAGACAATGTGCTGTAGGACGTTGGTACCCAGCCAGGCGCCAAGACAATGTGCTCTAGAACGTTGGTACCCAGCCAGGCTCAAAGACAATGTGCTGTAGGACGTTGATACCCAGCCAGGCTCCAAGATAATGTGCTGTAGGACGTTGGTACCCAGCCAGGCTCCAAGATAATGTGCTGTAGGACGTTGGTACCCAGCCAGGCTCCAAGATAATGTGCTGTTGGACTTTGGTACCCAGCCAGGCTCTAAGACAATGTGCTGTAGGACGTTGGTACCCAGCCAGGCTCCAAGACAATGTGCTGTAGGACGTTGGTACCCAGCCAGGCTCCAAGACAATGTGCTGTAGGACATTGGTACTCAGCCAATGTGGCGCTAATGAGTCTCTCTCTCCTCACTGAATGAATGACAAATGGGTGATAATTGTGCACATTACTTCACAATTGAATTGAAATTAGGCCCAACTGAATGATATGGAATGTGACGAGGTTGATTTAATTTTGAGACACAATAGTGTAATGATGAGTTTGTTATGCCTATTTCTCAGCAGCAAATCATTTGACTGCACACCTTTGTAAACAGAAGCTGTTATGGGACTGTTTGATTTACTATAACTCTGTTACTAATCAAATGTATTGTAAGGGAAACGAAAACATGCTAAATGTTGCAGTAGTCCTTTAGAATAATGCAAAAGATCTCCTTGACTCTATACAGGGAAGCAAACAGCCCACTGAATGATTGACACATGGATGACAAATTACACTCTAACTAAACCAGAAGGAACTTTCCACATAATAATAATAATATATATATACATACATACATACATACATACATACATACATACATACATACATACATACATACATACATACACAAGATTAAATTGACAATCTGGTGAGCGACAATATTAGGCCTAGCAGTTGTCAAATTGTACATGAGGAGATGGGCGGCATCTTGTAATCGAGAGAGGCAGGGAAAGGAGCATCACTTTATCAAATCCTCCTTCAAAGTCAAATATTTTGATTTTCTATATAGTAGCTGAAAGAGTATGTTCTGCAGTTTCTATGACACTTACCTTTGTCAAATAACTCAAAATTCTGTGTGCAGTACAACCACAAAGCGCCGAAGATGTGTGATGACTGTGGACCCAAAAAGTGTAAAGAAAGACTAGATTTGATTAATTCGTGAAGGCACTCTGGGTATAATGGCACAATAGTGTCTGATACAATCAACAAATTACTTTTTTATATCTTGTCATGAATATATTTCCACAAATATTTATTTATGCAATTCATCATTTACAATTGTTAATGCACTGGTGCTTCTCTTTAGGAATACTGTAAATAATTTCACCTGCACACCTGACTGGTTATATTATCTTTTTAGTTCCTACTTTGTCAAAATAAGCTGTAACTGGACTTTTAGTTACTATAACTCTCTTACTAATCTAATCTACAAGTGAAGTTGATCAAATGGACTACACTGTGATGCTTCTATCATAATAGAAACGAAACTAGGCTATAGGCCTACGCTTTTCCTGTGACTTGGTAGAATTATACAAAGCATATCATTTGACTCTATGTAATTGATATCTGATGCATATGTTAGAGGAAAACCCGGCAACTTTCTCAACATTCTTTAGAGGACTGATTACTGATAGACCGAAAGGCCAGGCTGGTTCTAGTGTTAAACGGTATGAATGTTCCCTCAAGCCTGTATGATGGTAGTCCTGCTGTCCTTGCATGTACATCATCTTTAGTTTGCCTGCTTTGAAGATACTTTTAGTTGGGCAACGCTGGCAAGAGCAAGCAAATGTTTACTCCTCATTTCTACATTGGAACTGTGGAACAGATCTCAGATCCAAGATGTCTCTTCTATTGCAACAAGACTGAGCTCATGAACCCTAAAGTGTTGCAATAATGTTTATGAAAGCCCATCAAATCCTGGCCTGGCATAAGACTTTTACATTATATATGAAATGTTGTGCAGAGTAAAGAACAAGCACAGTGAACCGGAGGAGAGGTTATTAATTCCAGTTGGACTGGGCCACGCTGCCATGGCATCATTGTTAGCGGAGTTGGTTTAAATAAAGTAAATCCCTCATCGACGCACACAGAGCTGAGCGGCAAGGCCAATGCCAGCGAGGTTCCGAGAACTTCCCCAGGGCCCGAACAAAATGGCAACCGCATGGGGCAGAAATGCACACATGTACAACCTTAACCCCCTACAACAGCTGGTAACAGCATTAAAATGCAACCACCAAACCGCCCAGTGTTCGCCTCAGAGCTTACACGTCATGTCTCTCACGTACTGCCGGCTAGGCGCTAGCCATTTGCTTCACTCGGACCAGACTTTGAGGAGAGAACGGGGGGAAGGATTACCCAGACTTCTCAGATGTTCATTTGCGTTAGAAGTAGAGTGCTGCTGATTAGAGGAATTAGGAGACTGTTGCCAATGGGAGGGGTTAGGAGGAAACTGTTGCCGATGGGAGGGGTTAGGAGGAGACTGTTGCCGATGGGAGGGGCCGATGATCTTGTCTTACTGTCTGTTTTTTTGTCTTTCTGCTACCCTCTCTCCCTCCCCCATACCACTTCCCCCCTTCACAGATCACCTGGTGACCCTCCCCCATGTTCAGAAGTATTTAATGTCCGTGCGCTATATCGAGGAGCTTCAGAAGTTCGTAGAGGACGACAACTTCAAGTAAGTGGGAGTCCGCCCCACCGTCTCGCCCACCAACATACCTTTCTCACACACGCACACACACACACACACACACACACACACACACACACACACACACACACACACACACACACACACACAGGCGGGGGGGGGGGGGGGCTGTGCATCATGACAGGGGAGCTCATTCCTCCAGTGTCTCTAATGAGTTCTTCAGGCAATGTTGTAGATAGAGTCTGCCTTGAGGGAGCGCGACCAAGCGTGGCCCCGGAAGCGCAGCATTTCTAACGGGGGCTTGATTTAAAGCCGGAGCCGGCTCCAGGAGCTCAGCTGTGAAAGACATGCACTGCTGGGACTGACAGGGGAGTCCCAAGATGGAATCTTATGGATCGTTTCATTTTTGGAGCCAGTCTTTTTTATTTTTTATTTTTTTTTGCGACTGAATTTTTCGGTGGTCGGCAGTCTGCTCGCTCAGAATTTGTTGTAATTATATCACCACGGTGTTACGTTAACCCGACCTCCAGACATTTTAATTAGGCTAGTAAATATTAGGGCTAATAAAACTGCTGGAAATTGTTTTCATTGATAACATTGGATTTACTTCGAGTGTTGCAGGATTAGGTTTATTTTCGTCTTAAAATGAAAAGCCGTAACAAAAAGCATGTAGGTGTCTGAACTACTGAAGCCTATGTTACTACGTGACTATAAGGTCTTCATCTCTAAGTCCTTTATTAGGGTAGTATAGGGTGTCTGAACTACTGAAGCCTATGTTACTACGTGACTATAAGGTCTTCATCTCTAAGTCCTTTATTAGGGTAGTATAGGGTGTCTGAACTACTGAAGCCTATGTTACTACGTGACTATAAGGTCTTCATCTCTAAGTCCTTTATTAGGGTAGTATAGGGTGTCTGAACTACTGAAGCCTATGTTACTACGTGACTATAAGGTCTTCATCTCTAAGTCCTTTATTAGGGTAGTATAGGGTGTCTGAACTACTGAAGCCTATGTTACTACGTGACTATAAGGTCTTCATCTCCAAGTCCTTTATTAGGGTAGTATAGGACCATTGTTTGGCTTTTCAGAAGTGATGACAGTAGTGTGTCCTGGGCAGAAGGAGTTGGCATGACCCAGTACTGATGACAGTGGTCTGAGAAGTAATCTAACCCCATACAACCAGGTTTCTAAATCAATATTCTGCTCCCTTTGTGTCCAGAACACTAACACTGTACTGTACAAATGAAACTAGTGTCCAGAATATGAACACCGTACTGTACAAATAAAACTAGTGTCCAGATTATGAACACCGTACTGTACAAATAAAACTAGTGTCCAGATTATGAACACCGTACTGTACAAATAAAACTAGTGTCCAGATTATGAACACTGTACAAATAAAACTAGTGTCCAGAATATAAACACCGTACAAATGAAACTAGTGTCCTGAATATGAACACTGTACTGTACAAATAAAACTAGTGTCCAGATTATGAACACTGTACAAATGAAACTAGTGTCCAGATTATGAACACCGTACAAATGAAACTAGTGTCCAGAATATAAACACCGTACAAATGAAACTAGTGTCCTGAATATGAACACTGTACAAATAAAACTAGTGTCCAGATTATGAACACTGTACTGTACAAATAAAACTAGTGTCCAGAATATGAACACTGTACTGTACAAATAAAACTAGTGTCCAGATTATGAACACTGTACTGTACAAATGAAACTAGTGTCCTGAATATGAACACTGTACTGTACAAATAAAACTAGTGTCCTGAATATGAACACTGTACAAATGAAACTAGTGTCCTGAATATGAACACTGTACAAATGAAACTAGTGTCCTGAATATGAACACTGTACAAATGAAACTAGTGTCCTGAATATGAACACTGTACAAATGAAACTAGTGTCCTGAATATGAACACTGTACAAATGAAACTAGTGAACATTCACTGTGGTCTACTGTACTGTAGACAATCTAGCATGACAGTCTCTGTCTCACTCTCTGTTCTAGACGTCAAAGAGATGGAGAGGCCGCCACTCCTCTCTATACAAAAGGGATGATTTAAAGGGCCAATCAGCAGTTGAAACGATAACACAGCATTTTCCCCCTGTTTCTGTAAAAAGCTGAGGGATGAGGCTGGAGAAACCACTCTCAAATTCATAGACAGAGCTATGGATGCAAGGACTGACCATCCATGATATCTAAATTATAGTTTTAATCATATTTTGAGGCTATATGGTGTTTGTTTACATTTACTTTGATTACAAACATTGGAATTAAACAAGCTTATATTTGGGGTTCTAATGGGGTACGGCAGTTGAACTAAGTTTATGAGGCATTTATAAATTATATTCTTCAAGAATCAATAGGTACATTTTTTTATGTCCAAAAATGAATGTAGCAACTGCAGATTGCAGCTTTAAATGATTACAGCTCATTAGACTAGAGGACGGTGTTTAGATCCCCGGCATTAGTGATTAGCCAAGAGAGGATCTCCTCCGCCAGGGGGATGACAGCGTACGTTAACATTGGCACCCGCCAGGCACAGCGCTCTCCCGCTACATTTGAGTTAAGTACGATATGTTTGTGGAGAAAATGTAAAGCACATGTCACGAAACGTTTTTTAGAATCTCAGCCGTGTTCTAGTAAAGATAAATATTATTGCAAGCATAAACCTCATCCCCGTGCCATAGAAAACAAGCGTAGTTCAACAGCTGTGTCATCTCACAGCTGTTGAGAAAAACTCACCCTCAGAGCTCAGCCTCATATGCACTCTTCCTGCTGATGAAGAGTTAAATATGAAGTCCGGCTTGTTTTGAGAGACTCTCTCTTGGTAGGTGTCTTTGAGCTGTAAAGGCCTACATTCCTACTGTAACCAACCTGTCATTGATAAGACTGACTAGAGCTCCGGAGCGGCGGAAACACGTCTGTCTATTGCCCTTAGGATGCCAAGTTCGATTCTCGCTCAAGAACCTTGCAATGGCCGCCCGAAAACGCCACAAAACTTTGATATGGCCGCTAGGGTCTTTACAAAAGTAACACCTTACGTAATCAGATTTGTTTTTTGTTGTTGAGTAACTAGTAATGTAACGCGTTACTTTTTAAAATTGGGTAATATAATAATAGTTACTTTGTCAAGTAACCTAGGGTGCGTGTGTACATGTGGGTCCGTGTATGTGCAGTCTAACCAGAACTGGCGGTTTCGAGAGAAAGATTTTGAATGGAAAGATAGGATATCTGTACAGATGTTTGACTTGCAGTGTACACTGAGTGGACAAAATATTAGGAATATCTTCCTAATATTGAGTTGCACCCCCTTTTGCCCTCAGAACAGCCTTAATTCGTCAGGGGGCATAGAATCTACAAGGTTTTGTAAGCGTTCTATAGGGATGCTGGCCCATGTTGACTCCAATGCTTCCCACAGTTGTCAAGTTGGCTGGTAGTGGATCTCCACTCCAAATAGCTCGTTCCATCTCATCGCACAGATACTCAATTAGATTGAGATCTGGTGTCTGGGCAGGCCACTGCCGTAAGCTGATTTCACTGTCATGTTCGTGGAACCATTCCTGGACAATCCTAGCCTTGTGGCATGGGGCATTATCCTGCTGAGAAAAATCGATTTGCAGGTGGATACACTGCTGCCATGAAAGGATGCACCTGATTGGCAATGATGTTCAGATATCCTGTGGAATTCAAAACGTTGCTCCGCTTTCATCAAGAGGCCCAATGTGTGCCATGGAAACATACCATCACACCACCACCACCACCAGCCTGCAATGTTGACACGCTGTATGATGGATGCATGTACTCGTGGTTTTCTCCAAACGCTAGTCCTCTCATCAGCGTGAAACAGCAGAAACCAGGATTCATCAGACCAGCCAATGTTTTCCAATTCTCCAGTGTTTTTGTTCCTTAACCCACTTCAACCACAGGTTTTTTTGTTTTGTTTTTTTTTCTGAAGGAAGTGGAACTCTCTAAGGTCATTGGCTGCCGTACCCCATTCATGTCAAAGTACGACAAGTTGTGCGTTATTTTATGGGTCTTTGGACACCAATGTTGTACTGGACTGTCAGTTGACTAACTGTAAAATTGTCAGCCTCCTCTGTCCTCTTTCATCAATTACCTGTTTTCGACCATTATCCTGCCGTTGACTGGATGTCCTTTGGGTGGTGGACCATTCTTGATACACACGGGAAACTGTTGAGCGAGAAATCCCCAGCAGCATTGCAGTTCTTGACACACTGTAAACGGTGCGCCTGGCACCTACTACCATACCCAGTTCAAAGGCACTTAAATCTTTTGTCTTGCCCATTCACCCCCGGAATGGGGCACACACACAATCCATGTCTCAATTGTCTCGAGGTTTAAAAATCCTTCTTTAACCTGTTGTCTTCCCTTCATCTACACTGACATCAATGTGACATCAATAAGGGATCCTAACTTTCACCTGGTCAGTCTGTCATGGAAAGATGTTCCTAATGTTATGTACACTCAGTGTATTTGGCTAATTTAAGCACAGATGAAAAGAGAAAACTAGTGAATGTATCATGAAAGATCATGTATCGTGAAAGTAACGCAAAATAACATAACGAGTTATATAAGGCGTTACAATGCAAAGTAATATTGTAAAGTAACACGTTACTTTTGTTAAATGTAACACTGGGCGCAATGCACACGGACATCAGCAGGTCTGTTGGCCTTCAGATTCTGTGGGCAGCTTGGACCCCAGCAAGTCTGTTGGCCTTCAGATTCTGTGGGCAGTTTCACATATCGTAACATGAGCTACCTTTGCAGTGTCATGACAGCCTTATATCTATGTCTGTATGCAATATTGTCTCAATGAAAAACACATGGCAATAGTATTACTCTTTAATGTGAAGAATATTTATTACCTACGGCTATGTTCTTCTTTTATCCATTTTTCTGTGTTACAACTTTTGAAGGGTCTGTTGAAATTACCACCAGGGACACCTGAAGTCAATATTAAATTAATCATTCTTTATTATCAGCAAGCTGGAGAGGTTCCAACAAAAGTAATGCACCATAGTACACGTCGGTCGGGAGCTCTGCCGGGGCAGTCCTGTTAGTTCTCTTATATACTGCTTACACAGACAAGTTATATTTGCATGATTTACCTGAATTCATCATTAACTTTTGGTTCATGCACGTGACCGACCAATACCTCACGAGGCCTCTTCTCTCCAAGCTGAGACCTTGAAACTGAGATATCCCTTTCCATTCTCAAAACAATGTTCTGGGCGTACTTCCAAATTGCTTATACTGATGGTGAGGGATTCCTCCCAGGCACGATCAATCAATCACTTGCGTGAACCCAGTCGAATTGGTCATTAGAAAAGCACAAATATAAAATGTTCCTTCACAGGTCACTCAAATTATCGCATTTCAGAGAATCAAACTAATGCATTAAAACGCTTTTTTTTTCTCCTGGAGAATGTAAGCTGTGGGTGTAGATTCTACAACACGTTTGCACACTTTTTTAGGAGCACAGCTCAAAATATACAACTATACTGAACAAAAATAGAAATGCAATATGTAGTGTTGGTCCAATTTTTCATGAGCTGAAATAAAAAATCCCCAAAACTTTACATACGCACAAAAAATATTATTTTTCTCAAATGTTGTGCACAAATGTGTTTACATCACTGTTAGTGAACATTTCTCCTTTGCCAAGATAATCCATCTACCTGACAGATGTGGCATATCAAGAAGCTGATTAAACAGCATGATCATTACACAGGTGCACCTTGTGCTGGGGACAATAAAAGGGCACTTTAAAATGTGCAGTTTTGTCACCCAACACAATGCCACAGATGTCTCAAGTTTTGAGGGAGCATGCAATTGTCATGCTGACTGCAGAATTGTCCACCAGAGCTGTTGCCAGATAATTGAATGCTGCCTCCAACATCATTTTAGAGAATTTGTCAGTACTTCCAACAATCCTCACAACCTCAGACCATGTGTAACCATGGCAGCCCAGGACCTCCACATCTGGCTTCTTCACCTGCTGGATCATCTGAGACCAGCCACCCGGACAGCTAATGAAACTGAGGAGTATTTTTGTCTGTAATAAAGACCTTTTGTGGGGAAAAACGAATTCTGTTTGGCTGGGCCTGGGCCTGGCTCCCCAGCCATTTCTGCACCCCTGCCAAGTCATATAAAATTCATAGTTTTGGGCCTAATGAGTTTATTTCAATTGACTGATTTCCTTTTATATGAACTGTAACTCACTAAAATCTTTGAAATTTTTACATGTTGCGTTTTATTTTTGTTCAGTATATAATGTTGATATTGTGGATAGTCAGTCCTTGCATCCATAGCTCTATGAATTAGTGTTTCAATTTTTCCAGCTCAATCTCTCAGCTTTTTACAGAAACAGTGGCGGGATTTGGCTTTGTTATTGTTTAAACAGCTGATAGCCCCTTTAATGTATACGGTGCATATAGCTGTATTTTGCTGCAGGGAACACATCTGGTTCATGTTCTATTTTCCAATGTTTTTTTTTTTGCTGTGGTGCGCCATCAACTTTTTATGTGTACCAGAATATATATATTTTTTAAATCAAAATATTTTGTTTCCCACAACCTTTTCCATGGTCTCCTGTGTACAGTACACAATACAAATCTATCTATTGACCTGTTTTCCAATTATATGGTTATGACATGTTGATGTTTCTCAGCCTTCATGAGGATATCATGGATTTAACACTGTGTTGGTAGCAGGCTTCACCACTGTTTTAACACTGTGTTGGTAGCAGGCTTCACCACTGTTTTAACACCGTGTTAGTTGCAGGCTTTACCGCTGTTTTAACACTGTGTTAGTTGCAGGCTTCACCACAGTTTGAACACTGTCGGTAGCAGGCTTCACCACTGTTTGAACACCGTGTCGGGTAGCAGGCTTCACCACTGTTTGAACACCGTGTCGGTAGCAGGCTTCACCACTGTTTGGACACCGTGTCGGTAGCAGGCTTCACCACTGTTTGGACACCGTGTCGGTAGCAGCTTCACCACTGTTTGAACACCGTGTCGGTAGCAGGCTTCACCGCTGTTTGGACACCGTGTCGGTAGCAGGCTTCACCGCTGTTTGAACACCGTGTCGGTAGCAGGCTTCACCGCTGTTTGAACACCGTGTCGGTAGCAGGCTTCACCGCTGTTTGAACACCGCGTCGGTAGCAGGCTTCACCACTGTTTTAAAGGGACTTCTATTTCTTTCATGGCTTCCTCTAACTCTGCCTCCGTAGCTGTTGGAAACACACACACCTGGTTCCCATATCCAGCACTGCAGTACAGCTTGTCTACTTTTCTGTTAAATGTGGCCTGGGGAGGTTTCTGTCTCATCAGACACTCTCCTGGCATGTGAGAGAGATGTTGGTGGAATTGGAACAGTGGATGAAGGGCCGGATAGAACGGGACGGCCCCATTTCCCAAAAATGTAGGGAGGGATGGAGGAGACAGGTGGGTTTGGGGGGACGGCAGTTTTGTGGTGAAGGTTGTGGTAACCATCCGGACCGGTGGAGGGGGTTCCAATGTGGTAACCGTAGTGACGGTTGTCTGCGATCCTCCAAGGTGAAGTGACCCCGACTCAGCCTCAAAGTCCCTTAGCAACCAGAGAGAGAAAGGGAGCGCAAGAGAGAGCCCTTGATCTTTGTCCAGATGCCTTCATCCTTCCCTCAGCCTGCTGCTTTCCTCAGCACTGACCAACCTGGACCCTCCCTCTCTCCATCCCTCTCTCCATCCCTCCCTCCCTCCCTCTCTTTCCATCCCTCCCTCCCTCTGTCTGTTCTTTGAATGCATTGTAACTTTCCGTCCTGAGGGAGAGAAAAAAGACTGTCTGGGTCTGCTTTCCTTTGGAAAGTTCAGTGGTCTGGTTCAGACTGTGGAGGAGTTCAGTGGTCTGGTTCAGACTGTACCCAGGGCAGGTTACAGTGGTCTGGTTCAGACTGTACCCAGGGCAGGTTACAGTGGTCTGGTTCAGACTGCACCCAGGGCAGGTTACAGTGGTCTGGTTCAGACTGTGGAGGAGTTCAGTGGTCTGGTTCAGACTGTACCCAGGGCAGGTTACAGTGGTCTGGTTCGGACTGTACCCAGGGCAGATTACAGTGGTCTGGTTCAGACTGTACCCAGGGCAGGTTACAGTGGTCTGGTTCAGACTGTAGCCAGGGCAGGTTACAGTGGTCTGGTTCAGACTGTACCCGGGGCAGATTACAGTGGTCTGGTTCAGACTGTGGAGGAGTTCAGTGGTCTGGTTCAGACTGTACCCAGGGCAGGTTACAGTGGTCTGGTTCAGACTGTACCCAGGGCAGGTTACAGTGGTCTGGTTCAGACTGTACCCAGGGCAGGTTACAGTGGTCTGGTTCAGACTGTAGCCAGGGCAGGTTACAGTGGTCTGGTTCAGACTGTAGCCAGGGCAGGTTACAGTGGTCTGGTTCAGACTGTGAAGGAGTTCAGTGGTCTGGTTCAGACTGTACCCAGGGCAGGTTACAGTGGTCTGGTTCAGACTGTAGCCAGGGCAGGTTACAGTGGTCTGGTTCAGACTGTACCCGGGGCAGGTTACAGTGGTCTGGTTCAGACTGTAGCCAGGGCAGGTTACAGTGGTCTGGTTCAGACTGTAGCCAGGGCAGGTTACAGTGGTCTGGTTCAGACTGTAGCCAGGGCAGGTTACAGTGGTCTGGTTCAGACTGTACCCAGGGCAGGTTACAGTGGTCTGGTTCAGACTGTGGAGGAGTTCAGTGGTCTGGTTCAGACTGTACCCAGGGCAGGTTACAGTGGTCTGGTTCAGACTGTACCCAGGGCAGGTTACAGTGGTCTGGTTCAGACTGTAGCCAGGGCAGGTTACAGTGGTCTGGTTCAGACTGTGAAGGAGTTCAGTGGTCTGGTTCAGACTGTACCCAGGGCAGGTTACAGTGGTCTGGTTCAGACTGTACCCAGGGCAGATTACAGTGGTCTGGTTCAGACTGTACCCAGGGCAGGTTACAGTGGTCTGGTTCAGACTGTAGCCAGGGCAGGTTACAGTGGTCTGGTTCAGACTGTACCCGGGGCAGGTTACAGTGGTCTGGTTCAGACTGTACCCAGGGCAGGTTACAGTGGTCTGGTTCAGACTGTAGCCAGGGCAGGTTACAGTGGTCTGGTTCAGACTGTAGCCAGGGCAGGTTACAGTGGTCTGGTTCAGACTGTACCCAGGGCAGGTTACGGTGGTCTGGTTCAGACTGTACCCAGGGCAGGTTACAGTGGTCTGGTTCAGACTGTACCCAGGGCAGGTTACAGTGGTCTGGTTCAGACTACCCAGGGCAGGTTACAGTGGTCTGGTTCAGACTGTACCCAGGGCAGGTTACAGTGGTCTGGTTCAGACTGTACCCAGGGCAGGTTACAGTGGTCTGGTTCAGACTGTACCCAGGGCAGGTTACAGTGGTCTGGTTCAGACTGTACCCAGGGCAGGTTACAGTGGTCTGGTTCAGACTGTGGAGGAGTTCAGTGGTCTGGTTCAGACTGTACCCAGGGCAGGTTACAGTGGTCTGGTTCAGACTGTACCCAGGGCAGGTTACAGTGGTCAGGTTCAGACTGTACCCAGGGCAGGTTACAGTGGTCTGGTTCAGACTGTACCCAGGGCAGGTTACAGTGGTCTGGTTCAGACTGTACCCAGGGCAGGTTACAGTGGTCTGGTTCAGACTGTGGAGGAGTTCAGTGGTCTGGTTCAGACTGTACCCAGGGCAGGTTACAGTGGTCTGGTTCAGACTACCCAGGGCAGGTTACAGTGGTCTGGTTCAGACTGTACCCGGGGCAGGTTACAGTGGTCTGGTTCAGACTGTTCCCGGGGCAGGTTACAGTGGTCTGGTTCAGACTGTACCCAGGGCAGGTTACAGTGGTCTGGTTCAGACTGTAGCCAGGGCAGGTTACAGTGGTCTGGTTCAGACTGTACCCGGGGCAGGTTACAGTTTTCTGGTTCAGACTGTACCCGGGGCAGGTTACAGTTTTCTGGTTCAGACTGTACCCGGGGCAGGTTACAGTGGTCTGGTTGACTGTACCCGGGGCAGGTTACAGTGGTCTGGTTCAGACTGTAGCCAGGGCAGGTTACAGTGGTCTGGTTCAGACTGTACCCGGGGCAGGTTACAGTTTTCTGGTTCAGACTGTACCCGGGGCAGGTTACAGTTTTCTGGTTCAGACTGTACCCGGGGCAGGTTACAGTGGTCTGGTTGACTGTACCCGGGGCAGGTTACAGTGGTCTGGTTCAGACTGTAGCCGGGGCAGGTTACAGTGGTCTGGTTCAGACTGTACCCAGGGCAGGTTACAGTGGTCTGGTTCAGACTGTACCCAGGGCAGGTTACAGTGGTCTGGTTCAGACTGTAGCCAGGGCAGGTTACAGTGGTCTGGTTCAGACTGTAGCCAGGGCAGGTTACAGTGGTCTGGTTCAGACTGTACCCAGGGCAGGTTACAGTGGTCTGGTTCAGACTGTACCCAGGGCAGGTTACAGTGGTCTGGTTCAGACTGTGGAGGAGTTCAGTGGTCTGGTTCAGACTGTACCCAGGGCAGGTTACAGTGGTCTGGTTCAGACTACCCAGGGCAGGTTACAGTGGTCTGGTTCAGACTACCCAGGGCAGGTTACAGTGGTCTGGTTCAGACTGTAGCCAGGGCAGGTTACAGTGGTCTGGTTCAGACTGTAGCCAGGGCAGGTTACAGTGGTCTGGTTCAGACTGTACCCAGGGCAGGTTACAGTGGTCTGGTTCAGACTGTACCCAGGGCAGATTACAGTGGTCTGGTTCAGACTGTGGAGGAGTTCAGTGGTCTGGTTCAGACTGTACCCAGGGCAGGTTACAGTGGTCTGGTTCAGACTGTACCCAGGGCAGGTTACAGTGGTCTGGTTCAGACTGTACCCAGGGCAGGTTACAGTGGTCTGGTTCAGACTGTACCCAGGGCAGGTTACAGTGGTCTGGTTCAGACTGTACCCAGGGCAGGTTACAGTGGTCTGGTTCAGACTGTGGAGGAGTTCAGTGGTCTGGTTCAGACTGTACCCAGGGCAGGTTACAGTGGTCTGGTCCAGACTACCCAGGGCAGGTTACAGTGGTCTGGTTCAGACTGTACCCGGGGCAGGTTACAGTGGTCTGGTTCAGACTGTACCCGGGGCAGGTTACAGTGGTCTGGTTCAGACTGTACCCAGGGCAGGTTACAGTGGTCTGGTTCAGACTGTAGCCAGGGCAGGTTACAGTGGTCTGGTTCAGACTGTACCCAGGGCAGGTTACAGTGGTCTGGTTCAGACTGTACCCAGGGCAGGTTACAGTGGTCTGGTTCAGACTGTACCCGGGGCAGGTTACAGTGGTCTGGTTCAGACTGTACCCGGGGCAGGTTACAGTGGTCTGGTTCAGACTGTACCCAGGGCAGGTTACAGTGGTCTGGTTCAGACTGTAGCCAGGGCAGGTTACAGTGGTCTGGTTCAGACTGTTCCCGGGGCAGGTTACAGTGGTCTGGTTCAGACTGTACCCAGGGCAGGTTACAGTGGTCTGGTTCAGACTGTAGCCAGGGCAGGTTACAGTGGTCTGGTTCAGACTGTACCCGGGGCAGGTTACAGTGGTCTGGTTCAGACTGTACCCGGGGCAGGTTACAGTGGTCTGGTTCAGACTGTACCCAGGGCAGGTTACAGTGGTCTGGTTCAGACTGTAGCCAGGGCAGGTTACAGTGGTCTGGTTCAGACTGTTCCCGGGGCAGGTTACAGTGGTCTGGTTCAGACTGTACCCAGGGCAGGTTACAGTGGTCTGGTTCAGACTGTAGCCAGGGCAGGTTACAGTGGTCTGGTTCAGACTGTACCCGGGGCAGGTTACAGTGGTCTGGTTCAGACTGTACCCGGGGCAGGTTACAGTGGTCTGGTTCAGACTGTAGCCAGGGCAGGTTACAGTGGTCTGGTTCAGACTGTACCCAGGGCAGGTTACAGTGGTCTGGTTCAGACTGTACCCGGGGCAGGTTACAGTGGTCTGGTTCAGACTGTACCCAGGGCAGGTTACAGTGGTCTGGTTCAGACTGTAGCCAGGGCAGGTTACAGTGGTCTGGTTCAGACTGTACCCAGGGCAGATTACAGTGGTCTGGTTCAGACTGTACCCAGGGCAGGTTACAGTGGTCTGGTTCAGACTGTGGAGGAGTTCAGTGGTCTGGTTCAGACTGTACCCAGGGCAGGTTACAGTGGTCTGGTTCAGACTACCCAGGGCAGGTTACAGTGGTCTGGTTCAGACTACCCAGGGCAGGTTACAGTGGTCTGGTTCAGACTACCCAGGGCAGGTTACAGTGGTCTGGTTCAGACTGTACCCAGGGCAGGTTACAGTGGTCTGGTTCAGACTGTACCCAGGGCAGGTTACAGTGGTCTGGTTCAGACTGTACCCAGGGCAGGTTACAGTGGTCTGGTTCAGACTGTACCCAGGGCAGATTACAGTGGTCTGGTTCAGACTGTGGAGGAGTTCAGTGGTCTGGTTCAGACTGTACCCAGGGCAGGTTACAGTGGTCTGGTTCAGACTGTACCCAGGGCAGGTTACAGTGGTCTGGTTCAGACTGTACCCAGGGCAGGTTACAGTGGTCTGGTTCAGACTACCCAGGGCAGGTTACAGTGGTCTGGTTCAGACTGTACCCAGGGCAGGTTACAGTGGTCTGGTTCAGACTGTACCCGGGGCAGGTTACAGTGGTCTGGTTCAGACTGTACCCAGGGCAGGTTACAGTGGTCTGGTTCAGACTGTACCCAGGGCAGGTTACAGTGGTCTGGTTCAGACTGTACCCAGGGCAGGTTACAGTGGTCTGGTTCAGACTGTACCCAGGGCAGATTACAGTGGTCTGGTTCAGACTGTACCCAGGGCAGGTTACAGTGGTCTGGTTCAGACTGTGGAGGAGTTCAGTGGTCTGGTTCAGACTGTACCCAGGGCAGGTTACAGTGGTCTGGTTCAGACTGTACCCAGGGCAGGTTACAGTGGTCTGGTTCAGACTGTACCCAGGGCAGGTTACAGTGGTCTGGTTCAGACTGTACCCAGGGCAGGTTACAGTGGTCTGGTTCAGACTGTACCCAGGGCAGGTTACAGTGGTCTGGTTCAGACTGTACCCAGGGCAGGTTACGGTGGTCTGGTTCAGACTGTACCCAGGGCAGGTTACGGTGGTCTGGTTCAGACTGTAGCCAGGGCAGGTTACGGTGGTCTGGTTCAGACTGTACCCAGGGCAGGTTACGGTGGTCTGGTTCAGACTGTACCCAGGGCAGGTTACGGTGGTCTGGTTCAGACTGTACCCAGGGCAGGTTACAGTGGTCTGGTTCAGACTGTAGCCAGGGCAGGTTACAGTGGTCTGGTTCAGACTGTACCCAGGGCAGGTTACAGTGGTCTGGTTCAGACTGTACCCGGGGCAGGTTACAGTGGTCTGGTTCAGACTGTACCCGGGGCAGTTTACAGTGGTCTGGTTCAGACTGTAGCCAGGGCAGGTTACAGTGGTCTGGTTCAGACTGTACCCAGGGCAGATTACAGTGGTCTGGTTCAGACTGTACCCAGGGCAGGTTACGGTGGTCTGGTTCAGACTGTACCCAGGGCAGGTTACAGTGGTCTGGTTCAGACTGTACCCAGGGCAGGTTACAGTGGTCTGGTTCAGACTGTACCCAGGGCAGGTTACAGTGGTCTGGTTCAGACTGTGGAGGAGTTCAGTGGTCTGGTTCAGACTGTACCCAGGGCAGGTTACAGTGGTCTGGTTCAGACTGTACCCAGGGCAGGTTACAGTGGTCTGGTTCAGACTGTACCCAGGGCAGGTTACAGTGGTCTGGTTCAGACTACCCAGGGCAGGTTACAGTGGTCTGGTTCAGACTACCCAGGGCAGGTTACAGTGGTCTGGTTCAGACTGTACCCAGGGCAGGTTACAGTGGTCTGGTTCAGACTGTACCCAGGGCAGGTTACAGTGGTCTGGTTCAGACTGTACCCAGGGCAGGTTACAGTGGTCTGGTTCAGACTGTACCCAGGGCAGGTTACAGTGGTCTGGTTCAGACTGTACCCAGGGCAGGTTACAGTGGTCTGGTTCAGACTGTACCCAGGGCAGATTACAGTGGTCTGGTTCAGACTGTACCCAGGGCAGGTTACAGTGGTCTGGTTCAGACTGTGGAGGAGTTCAGTGGTCTGGTTCAGACTGTACCCAGGGCAGGTTACAGTGGTCTGGTTCAGACTGTACCCAGGGCAGGTTACAGTGGTCTGGTTCAGACTGTACCCAGGGCAGGTTACAGTGGTCTGGTTCAGACTGTACCCAGGGCAGGTTACAGTGGTCTGGTTCAGACTGTACCCAGGGCAGGTTACAGTGGTCTGGTTCAGACTGTACCCAGGGCAGGTTACAGTGGTCTGGTTCAGACTGTACCCAGGGCAGGTTACGGTGGTCTGGTTCAGACTGTACCCAGGGCAGGTTACGGTGGTCTGGTTCAGACTGTAGCCAGGGCAGGTTACGGTGGTCTGGTTCAGACTGTACCCAGGGCAGGTTACGGTGGTCTGGTTCAGACTGTACCCAGGGCAGGTTACGGTGGTCTGGTTCAGACTGTACCCAGGGCAGGTTACAGTGGTCTGGTTCAGACTGTAGCCAGGGCAGGTTACAGTGGTCTGGTTCAGACTGTACCCAGGGCAGGTTACAGTGGTCTGGTTCAGACTGTACCCGGGGCAGGTTACAGTGGTCTGGTTCAGACTGTACCCGGGGCAGTTTACAGTGGTCTGGTTCAGACTGTAGCCAGGGCAGGTTACAGTGGTCTGGTTCAGACTGTACCCAGGGCAGATTACAGTGGTCTGGTTCAGACTGTACCCAGGGCAGGTTACGGTGGTCTGGTTCAGACTGTACCCAGGGCAGGTTACAGTGGTCTGGTTCAGACTGTACCCAGGGCAGGTTACAGTGGTCTGGTTCAGACTGTACCCAGGGCAGGTTACAGTGGTCTGGTTCAGACTGTGGAGGAGTTCAGTGGTCTGGTTCAGACTGTACCCAGGGCAGGTTACAGTGGTCTGGTTCAGACTGTAGCCAGGGCAGGTTACAGTGGTCTGGTTCAGACTGTGAAGGAGTTCAGTGGTCTGGTTCAGACTGTACCCAGGGCAGATTACAGTGGTCTGGTTCAGACTGTACCCAGGGCAGGTTACAGTGGTCTGGTTCAGACTGTAGCCAGGGCAGGTTACAGTGGTCTGGTTCAGACTGTACCCGGGGCAGGTTACAGTGGTCTGGTTCAGACTGTACCCAGGGCAGGTTACAGTGGTCTGGTTCAGACTGTAGCCAGGGCAGGTTACAGTGGTCTGGTTCAGACTGTACCCAGGGCAGGTTACAGTGGTCTGGTTCAGACTGTAGCCAGGGCAGGTTACAGTGATCTGGTTCAGACTGTACCCAGGGCAGGTTACGGTGGTCTGGTTCAGACTGTACCCAGGGCAGGTTACAGTGGTCTGGTTCAGACTGTACCCAGGGCAGGTTACAGTGGTCTGGTTCAGACTGTACCCAGGGCAGGTTACAGTGGTCTGGTTCAGACTGTACCCAGGGCAGGTTACAGTGGTCTGGTTCAGACTGTACCCAGGGCAGGTTACAGTGGTCTGGTTCAGACTGTACCCAGGGCAGGTTACAGTGGTCTGGTTCAGACTGTACCCAGGGCAGGTTACAGTGGTCTGGTTCAGACTGTACCCAGGGCAGGTTACAGTGTTCTGGTTCAGACTGTACCCAGGGCAGGTTACAGTGGTCTGGTTCAGACTGTACCCAGGGCAGGTTACAGTGGTCTGGTTCAGACTACCCAGGGCAGGTTACAGTGGTCTGGTTCAGACTACCCAGGGCAGGTTACAGTGGTCTGGTTCAGACTGTACCCGGGGCAGGTTACAGTGGTCTGGTTCAGACTGTACCCGGGGCAGGTTACAGTGGTCTGGTTCAGACTGTACCCGGGGCAGGTTACAGTGGTCTGGTTCAGACTGTAGCCAGGGCAGGTTACAGTGGTCTGGTTCAGACTGTAGCCAGGGCAGGTTACAGTGGTCTGGTTCAGACTGTAGCCAGGGCAGGTTACAGTGGTCTGGTTCAGACTGTACCCGGGGCAGGTTACAGTGGTCTGGTTCAGACTGTACCCGGGGCAGGTTACAGTGGTCTGGTTCAGACTGTACCCAGGGCAGGTTACAGTGGTCTGGTTCAGACTGTAGCCAGGGCAGGTTACAGTGTTCTGGTTCAGACTGTTCCCGGGGCAGGTTACAGTGGTCTGGTTCAGACTGTACCCAGGGCAGGTTACAGTGGTCTGGTTCAGACTGTAGCCAGGGCAGGTTACAGTGGTCTGGTTCAGACTGTACCCGGGGCAGGTTACAGTGGTCTGGTTCAGACTGTACCCGGGGCAGGTTACAGTGGTCTGGTTCAGACTGTTCCCGGGGCAGGTTACAGTGGTCTGGTTCAGACTGTAGCCAGGGCAGGTTACAGTGGTCTGGTTCAGACTGTACCCAGGGCAGTTTACTGTGGTCTGGTTCAGACTGTACCCGGGGCAGGTTACAGTGGTCTGGTTCAGACTGTACCCGGGGCAGATTACAGTGGTCTGGTTCAGACTGTAGCCAGGGCAGGTTACAGTGGTCTGGTTCAGACTGTACCCAGGGCAGGTTACAGTGGTCTGGTTCAGACTGTGGAGGAGTTCAGTGGTCTGGTTCAGACTGTACCCAGGGCAGGTTACAGTGGTCTGGTTCAGACTACCCAGGGCAGGTTACAGTGGTCTGGTTCAGACTACCCAGGGCAGGTTACAGTGGTCTGGTTCAGACTGTACCCAGGGCAGGTTACAGTGGTCTGGTTCAGACTGTAGCCAGGGCAGGTTACAGTGGTCTGGTTCAGACTGTACCCAGGGCAGGTTACAGTGGTCTGGTTCAGACTGTACCCAGGGCAGATTAGTGGTCTGGTTCAGACTGTGGAGGAGTTCAGTGGTCTGGTTCAGACTGTACCCAGGGCAGGTTACAGTGGTCTGGTTCAGACTGTACCCAGGGCAGGTTACAGTGGTCTGGTTCAGACTGTACCCAGGGCAGGTTACAGTGGTCTGGTTCAGACTGTACCCAGGGCAGGTTACAGTGGTCTGGTTAAGACTGTACCCGGGGCAGGTTACAGTGGTCTGGTTCAGACTGTACCCGGGGCAGGTTACAGTGGTCTGGTTCAGACTTTAGCCAGGGCAGGTTACAGTGGTCTGGTTCAGACTGTACCCAGGGCAGGTTACAGTGGTCTGGTTCAGACTGTGGAGGAGTTCAGTGGTCTGGTTCAGACTGTACCCAGGGCAGGTTACAGTGGTCTGGTTCAGACTGTACCCAGGGCAGGTTACAGTGGTCTGGTTCAGACTTTAGCCAGGGCAGGTTACAGTGGTCTGGTTCAGACTGTGAAGGAGTTCAGTGGTCTGGTTCAGACTGTACCCATGGCAGGTTACAGTGGTCTGGTTCAGACTGTACCCAGGGCAGGTTACAGTGGTCTGGTTCAGACTGTAGCCAGGGCAGGTTACAGTGGTCTGGTTCAGACTGTACCCGGGGCAGGTTACAGTGGTCTGGTTCAGACTGTACCCGGGGCAGGTTACAGTGGTCTGGTTCAGACTGTACCCGGGGCAGGTTACAGTGGTCTGGTTCAGACTGTACCCAGGGCAGGTTACAGTGGTCTGGTTCGGACTGTACCCAGGGCAGGTTACAGTGGTCTGGTTCAGACTGTACCCAGGGCAGGTTACAGTGGTCTGGTTCAGACTGTACCCGGGGCAGGTTACAGTGGTCTGGTTCAGACTGTACCCGGGGCAGGTTACAGTGGTCTGGTTCAGACTGTACCCGGGGCAGGTTACAGTGGTCTGGTTCAGACTGTACCCAGGGCAGGTTACAGTGGTCTGGTTCAGACTGTACCCGGGGCAGGTTACAGTGGTCTGGTTCAGACTGTAGCCAGGGCAGGTTACAGTGGTCTGGTTCAGACTGTAGCCAGGGCAGGTAACAGTGGTCTGGTTCAGACTGTAGCCAGGGCAGGTTACAGTGGTCTGGTTCAGACTGTAGCCAGGGCAGGTTACAGTGGTCTGGTTCAGACTGTACCCAGGGCAGGTTACAGTGGTCTGGTTCAGACTGTACCCGGGGCAGGTTACAGTGGTCTGGTTCAGACTGTAGCCAGGGCAGGTTACAGTGGTCTGGTTCAGACTGTACCCAGGGCAGGTTACAGTGGTCTGGTTCAGACTACCCAGGGCAGGTTACAGTGGTCTGGTTCAGACTGTACCCAGGGCAGGTTACAGTGGTCTGGTTCAGACTGTGGAGGAGTTCAGTGGTCTGGTTCAGACTGTACCCAGGGCAGGTTACAGTGGTCTGGTTCAGACTGTACCCAGGGCAGGTTACAGTGGTCTGGTTCAGACTACCCAGGGCAGGTTACAGTGGTCTGGTTCAGACTACCCAGGGCAGGTTACAGTGGTCTGGTTCAGACTGTACCCAGGGCAGGTTACAGTGTTCTGGTTCAGACTGTAGCCAGGGCAGGTTACAGTGGTCTGGTTCAGACTGTACCCAGGGCAGGTTACAGTGGTCTGGTTCAGACTGTACCCAGGGCAGATTACAGTGGTCTGGTTCAGACTGTACCCGGGGCAGGTTACAGTGGTCTGGTTCAGACTGTACCCGGGGCAGTTTACAGTGGTCTGGTTCAGACTGTAGCCAGGGCAGGTTACAGTGGTCTGGTTCAGACTGTACCCAGGGCAGATTACAGTGGTCTGGTTCAGACTGTACCCAGGGCAGGTTACGGTGGTCTGGTTCAGACTGTACCCAGGGCAGGTTACAGTGGTCTGGTTCAGACTGTACCCAGGGCAGGTTACAGTGGTCTGGTTCAGACTGTACCCAGGGCAGGTTACAGTGGTCTGGTTCAGACTGTACCCAGGGCAGGTTACAGTGGTCTGGTTCAGACTGTGGAGGAGTTCAGTGGTCTGGTTCAGACTGTACCCAGGGCAGGTTACAGTGGTCTGGTTCAGACTGTACCCAGGGCAGGTTACAGTGGTCTGGTTCAGACTGTAGCCAGGGCAGGTTACAGTGGTCTGGTTCAGACTGTGAAGGAGTTCAGTGGTCTGGTTCAGACTGTACCCAGGGCAGATTACAGTGGTCTGGTTCAGACTGTACCCAGGGCAGGTTACAGTGGTCTGGTTCAGACTGTACCCAGGGCAGGTTACAGTGGTCTGGTTCAGACTGTACCCAGGGCAGGTTACAGTGGTCTGGTTCAGACTGTAGCCAGGGCAGGTTACAGTGGTCTGGTTCAGACTGTACCCAGGGCAGGTTACAGTGGTCTGGTTCAGACTGTACCCAGGGCAGGTTACAGTGGTCTGGTTCAGACTGTACCCAGGGCAGGTTACAGTGGTCTGGTTCAGACTGTACCCAGGGCAGGTTACAGTGGTCTGGTTCAGACTGTACCCAGGGCAGGTTACAGTGGTCTGGTTCAGACTACCCAGGGCAGGTTACAGTGGTCTGGTTCAGACTACCCAGGGCAGGTTACAGTGGTCTGGTTCAGACTGTACCCGGGGCAGGTTACAGTGGTCTGGTTCAGACTGTACCCGGGGCAGGTTACAGTGGTCTGGTTCAGACTGTACCCAGGGCAGGTTACAGTGGTCTGGTTCAGACTGTAGCCAGGGCAGGTTACAGTGGTCTGGTTCAGACTGTAGCCAGGGCAGGTTACAGTGGTCTGGTTCAGACTGTAGCCAGGGCAGGTTACAGTGGTCTGGTTCAGACTGTACCCGGGGCAGGTTACAGTGGTCTGGTTCAGACTGTGGAGGAGTTCAGTGGTCTGGTTCAGACTGTACCCAGGGCAGGTTACAGTGGTCTGGTTCAGACTACCCAGGGCAGGTTACAGTGGTCTGGTTCAGACTACCCAGGGCAGGTTACAGTGGTCTGGTTCAGACTGTACCCAGGGCAGGTTACAGTGGTCTGGTTCAGACTGTAGCCAGGGCAGGTTACAGTGGTCTGGTTCAGACTGTACCCAGGGCAGGTTACAGTGGTCTGGTTCAGACTGTACCCAGGGCAGATTAGTGGTCTGGTTCAGACTGTGGAGGAGTTCAGTGGTCTGGTTCAGACTGTACCCAGGGCAGGTTACAGTGGTCTGGTTCAGACTGTACCCAGGGCAGGTTACAGTAGTCTGGTTCAGACTACCCAGGGCAGGTTACAGTGGTCTGGTTCAGACTGTACCCAGGGCAGGTTACAGTGGTCTGGTTCAGACTGTACCCAGGGCAGGTTACAGTGGTCTGGTTCAGACTGTGGAGGAGTTCAGTGGTCTGGTTCAGACTGTACCCAGGGCAGGTTACAGTGGTCTGGTTCAGACTGTACCCAGGGCAGGTTACAGTGGTCTGGTTCAGACTTTAGCCAGGGCAGGTTACAGTGGTCTGGTTCAGACTGTGAAGGAGTTCAGTGGTCTGGTTCAGACTGTACCCAGGGCAGGTTACAGTGGTCTGGTTCAGACTGTACCCAGGGCAGGTTACAGTGGTCTGGTTCAGACTGTAGCCAGGGCAGGTTACAGTGGTCTGGTTCAGACTGTACCCGGGGCAGGTTACAGTGGTCTGGTTCAGACTGTACCCAGGGCAGGTTACAGTGGTCTGGTTCAGACTGTAGCCAGGGCAGGTTACAGTGGTCTGGTTCAGACTGTACCCAGGGCAGGTTACAGTGGTCTGGTTCGGACTGTACCCAGGGCAGGTTACAGTGGTCTGGTTCAGACTGTACCCAGGGCAGGTTACAGTGGTCTGGTTCAGACTGTACCCGGGGCAGGTTACAGTGGTCTGGTTCAGACTGTACCCGGGGCAGGTTACAGTGGTCTGGTTCAGACTGTACCCGGGGCAGGTTACAGTGGTCTGGTTCAGACTGTACCCAGGGCAGGTTACAGTGGTCTGGTTCAGACTGTACCCGGGGCAGGTTACAGTGGTCTGGTTCAGACTGTAGCCAGGGCAGGTTACAGTGGTCTGGTTCAGACTGTAGCCAGGGCAGGTTACAGTGGTCTGGTTCAGACTGTAGCCAGGGCAGGTTACAGTGGTCTGGTTCAGACTGTACCCAGGGCAGGTTACAGTGGTCTGGTTCAGACTGTACCCAGGGCAGGTTACAGTGGTCTGGTTCAGACTGTACCCGGGGCAGGTTACAGTGGTCTGGTTCAGACTGTAGCCAGGGCAGGTTACAGTGGTCTGGTTCAGACTGTACCCAGGGCAGGTTACAGTGGTCTGGTTCAGACTACCCAGGGCAGGTTACAGTGGTCTGGTTCAGACTGTACCCAGGGCAGGTTACAGTGGTCTGGTTCAGACTGTGGAGGAGTTCAGTGGTCTGGTTCAGACTGTACCCAGGGCAGGTTACAGTGGTCTGGTTCAGACTGTACCCAGGGCAGGTTACAGTGGTCTGGTTCAGACTACCCAGGGCAGGTTACAGTGGTCTGGTTCAGACTACCCAGGGCAGGTTACAGTGGTCTGGTTCAGACTGTACCCAGGGCAGGTTACAGTGGTCTGGTTCAGACTGTAGCCAGGGCAGGTTACAGTGGTCTGGTTCAGACTGTACCCAGGGCAGGTTACAGTGGTCTGGTTCAGACTGTACCCAGGGCAGATTACAGTGGTCTGGTTCAGACTGTGGAGGAGTTCAGTGGTCTGGTTCAGACTGTACCCAGGGCAGGTTACAGTGGTCTGGTTCAGACTACCCAGGGCAGGTTACAGTGGTCTGGTTCAGACTACCCAGGGCAGGTTACAGTGGTCTGGTTCAGACTACCCAGGGCAGGTTACAGTGGTCTGGTTCAGACTGTACCCAGGGCAGGTTACAGTGGTCTGGTTCAGACTGTACCCAGGGCAGGTTACAGTGGTCTGGTTCAGACTGTACCCAGGGCAGGTTACAGTGGTCTGGTTCAGACTGTACCCAGGGCAGGTTACAGTGGTCTGGTTCAGACTGTACCCAGGGCAGGTTACAGTGGTCTGGTTCAGACTGTACCCAGGGCAGGTTACAGTGGTCTGGTTCAGACTGTACCCAGGGCAGATTACAGTGGTCTGGTTCAGACTGTACCCAGGGCAGGTTACAGTGGTCTGGTTCAGACTGTACCCAGGGCAGGTTACAGTGGTCTGGTTCAGACTGTACCCAGGGCAGGTTACAGTGGTCTGGTTCAGACTGTACCCAGGGCAGGTTACAGTGGTCTGGTTCAGACTGTACCCAGGGCAGGTTACAGTGGTCTGGTTCAGACTGTACCCAGGGCAGGTTACAGTGGTCTGGTTCAGACTGTACCCAGGGCAGGTTACAGTGGTCTGGTTCAGACTGTACCCAGGGCAGGTTACAGTGGTCTGGTTCAGACTGTGGAGGAGTTCAGTGGTCTGGTTCAGACTGTACCCAGGGCAGGTTACAGTGGTCTGTTTCAGACTGTGGAGGAGTTCAGTGGTCTGGTTCAGACTGTACCCAGGGCAGGTTACAGTGGTCTGGTTCAGACTGTACCCAGGGCAGGTTACAGTGGTCTGGTTCAGACTGTACCCAGGGCAGGTTACAGTGGTCTGGTTCAGACTGTACCCGGGGCATATTACAGTGGTCTGGTTCAGACTGTAAAAAAAGAAAGAAAGAAAAACCTCTTGAATGTGTAGGTGTGTCCAAAAATGTGATATTTTATTTATTCTTATTTTCATTCTTATTTTTATTATTTTTTTATACATTTGCAAACATTTCTCAAAACCTGTTTTTACTTTGTCAATATGGGGAATTGTGTGTAGATTGAGGGGGGGAAACTATTCAATCAATTTTAGATTTTGTTTTTGTAACGTAAAAAAATGTGGAAAAAGTCAAGGGGCCTGAATATTTTCCTAATGCGCTGTTTGTCACAACTTTGTGAGCATTAACTATAATACAACGCTTTATGGAGGAGAATTCCTTTGAACTATTCGTCATGACCCACTTTCAAAAACAACCTGATTGAAATAATTTTATTTTCCAGAAGAGTTGGGTCCTACTGTAATCACTAGCGGGGGGGGGGGGGGCAGTGCCCCTGTGACAACAATTTTGGACCCCCTTGTGGCCCCCCTAAATGTGGAGTATGAAATCATTTTTACATAACAAATTTTTGCTATCGTTCTTTTTTTACATCCGTTATTAGACAGTGGCAACGCGGAACATGGTCTTTTGCCTGCTAATGCAGTGAAGAAAACGATATGACGACAATAACGTCTAATGTAACTGGCCCCTCTAACAGTACAACTGGCCCCAGCTTGCCCCCCCCCCCCCCAGTGTGTTTGGTGTTTGTGTGAATATGTGCTTTTGGCAAAACTACATCCAGTGAGTTATGAGTTCTTCAGGCAGCCCAAAATACTTTTTGAAAATAGTTTTTGGGGTTAAACCTTGACAATACAATCGTTAGTCTTTGTCTGTTATTTAGTCTGTCTGTCAGTTAGACTAACTGATAGACAAAGACTAACTGACAAAGACTTTGCCAGTTAGTTAGTGTTTGTCAGTTAGTCTTTGTCTGTTATCAGCATGCTTTGTTTGGGTTTTATTTAATGTAATATATACAAATGCATTTCTCAGAAATGTACTATTTACTCCGGGAGAAACTGCATGGATAGTTTTGATATTTGTGTGATTTTTATAAAGCGTCAATCAGCAGTTGAAACGATAACAAAGCCCCTGAATGCAAGGACTGACCATCCTTGAGACCAACATTTTAGTTTTAACTATGTTTTGACCCTATGCATTGTTTGTTTGCATTTACTTTATAACAAAGCTTATATTTTGGCTTCTGATGGGGTACGACAGTTGTACCAAGCTCATAAGTTATATTCTTCAAGAACCAATGGCTACGTACTGTATAATTTTAATTTATAAGCCCCAAAAAAATGTATGTAACAACTGCAGATTGTTGTTTTTTTAAGAGCTGCTTTTTCTCACTTCACTAATTGAAACAGCGTTACTGTAGTACTTCACTGAAATGTCCCTAACCAGGAAGTCATCTGCACCTAACAAGTGATTTATCTGTATTTCTGGACCTGTCAATATCAACACCATTCCAGTAGTGATAATCTAGTAGAGTTGTAAATGTCAGATATGCGGTGGAAAGCTCTGAATTTAGTTTACGGTGCACCCTTTTGGCTAGGTCGTTGCGTCGTAACAGAAGAGCCTGTGGTGTCACCGCTCAAACCACGGGTTAGCCACACGTGTTGTTGTTTATACCCACGACATAGACTGACTATCTGGATATCTTCTGTCCGACAAACATCCGAGTTGTGCCCCTCAGGCCTTCCTATCAAATTGTTTATGCTTTGTTTGCCATACGATCTTCATTGAATTCCCTTGACATGTGCTTTTAGTTCTACCATTTACCCCTGTGAGGGAGCATTTAGTTTGACCATTAACCGCTGTGAGGGAGCGTTTAGTTCTGCCATTTACCCCTGTGAGGGAGCGTTTAGTTCTGCCATTTACCCCTGTGAGGGAGCGTTTAGCTCTACCATTTACCCCTGTGAGGGAGCGTTTAGCTCCACCATTTACCCCTGTGAGGGAGCGTTTAGCTCTACCATTTACCCCTGTGAGGGAGCATTTAGTTTGACCATTAACCACTGTGAGGGAGCGTTTAGCTCCACCATTTACCCCTGTGAGGGAGTGTTTAACCCCACCATTTACCTCTGTGAGGGAGCGTTTAGCTCCACCATTTACCCCTGTGAGGGAGCGTTTAGCTCCACCATTTACCCCAGTGAGGGAGCGTTTAGCTCCACCATTTACCCCTGTGAGGGAGCGTTTAGCTCCACCATTTACCCCTGTGAGGGAGCGTTTAGTGCCTCCATTTACATTACATTTACATTTTAGTCATTTAGCAGACGCTCTTATCCAGAGCGATTTACAGTAGTGAATGCATACATTTCATTAAAAAAATGTTTTTCCCCGTACTGGTCCCCCGTGGGAATCGAACCTACAACCCTGGCGTTGCAAACACCATGCTCTACCAACTGAGCCACACGGGACCCTGTGAGGGAGCGTTTAGATCTACCATTTACCCCTGTGAGGGAGCATTTAGTGCTACCATTTACCCCTGTGAGGGAGCGTTTTAGTGCTACCATTGTTTATGCCATTTCCCCTCTAGCTTTGTTATGCTGATGTTACCTGTCATAGAACCCTAACATGGTCTAATGGCTCAGTAAGTTCTTTAAATACCTCCCTTTAAATACCTCCCAAGTGGATGTATAGGATTGGTAGCAAATTATCTTCTGTATACCCACCGAGTGAACATGTTAACCCTCATACTACCGACTTGGGTCATTTTGACCCCAGAGTCATATTTTTTTTTTTACCATAGCCCAAAGGTGGTTTATTCAAATTGTTCATTACTTTGTCAATCAACTTCTTCGCAAATCTAAATAATGGATGTGTCTCTGTATCAATATGGACTTTTTAAAAATGCAAGTCCTTTGGGGCCATTTTAATAGCGGACAAAAACACCTAATTCCGCCTATAGTAATTGGATAAATAGGACCTTTATTTGAATCCAGGTTTCTCTGGAGACATGATAAGTTATCCATACCACCATAGGGTGGAGGGGAACCTGTATCAGTGATTTTTACCAGTTAGACAGATCACCTGAAGAGATGGAGTATCATATCTACTCGTCTATGGTTAAAACTGGTTATAACTGGTTATCGCTTTGTACAAAATAAAAGATGACCTTACAGATATGCTTAGTTGCAGTCAAAACCGCTCATAAATCAGTCAGTGGTATGAATACTTGGTAGACTTATAATCCAGAAACCAGCTACCCTCAATGTATACATTGTGCTGTATTGGTGGGTATTCTCAGAAAAAATGTGTTATTCTACAGGAAATATTATATAAATACCAGATTTCCTATAATGTCCTCCAATAATCTATATGTGCAACTTATGGTATTTGTGTTGCTATAACATTTGGTTTAAAGTGACTGAGGATTATTTGGGCATGATTTTTGAGCCATCCTGCCCTAGACCCTGCCAATCAAATCAAATTTTATTTGTAACATACACATGGTTAGCAGATGTTAATGTGAGTGTAGCGAAATGCTTGTGCTTCTAGTTCGGACCATGCAGTAATATCTAACAAGTAATCTAACCTAACAATCCCATTGTTTCACTAGTGGGTTAAGTAAATAAAGAAAACTAAGCCATATTTTTGGTCATTGTCTCCCAGGATCAATGCATTGAATCACTTTTTGTGTATTTCAAATGTTGCTGGAAATATGACCAAATTAGTATTTACTTCAAAATTCTAAAAACTAAATGATACTACATTCAAATGATGGTAAATGGGGATTGTACTTTCTGCACATCAAAGTAAACATTTGTTTGTTTTACAGAATATGCTAATTAACAATATTTTTGCTAAAAAAATAAATATATCTCATGATGTTTTGATAAGAATCAAGTTTATATTCTTATATGATTGCTGCTTTTTCCAATAGTTTCTTGTTTTAGTATTTCATGTATGTAAAATATGTTGGTAGTATGAAGATTAAGTATATCAAATCCAGAAGTGATAGGATCTACTTTTTTTGTTGAGGTCACTTGATCAAAAATGTAATTGAAGCGTCCCGTTCCAGTTATAGCCTTCACATGTGGCAAAGAGGGGTTTCTTCTTCTTCTGACAGAGACCCCACTTGTTTTTTTTTTTTAGCAAACTCCAAACATTTCATTTGTTTTCAGATTTGTATAATAGAATAAAACACAAGCTTTGCTTTGACTTTTATCATCCATTTCCCCCTGGCAAGGATTTCTGTCACGCATATTAATATAATACTCCTACTGAAAGGGGAGACATTGTTATCCATTGCTATGGGCTTATAAATAGGGCTCATTCAAAAGCTATGATATCACAAGGTATGATATCACAAGCTATGGTGAGTGACTCAAGCAGTGGATTTGAGGTATATGAATAGTGAGTGTCCTCCGGTTGCTGACCACATGGTTGTGTTGTTGCAGGCTCTCTCTGAAGATTGAACCTATGCATGGCTCCCCGCGCATGGCCTCATCCAAGGAAGACCTAGCAGGTAAGACCCGTGTGTGTATCTGTGTTTGTGTGTCCTCTGTTTAAATACTATTGGGTTTTAGAGCCTTGTACGCACATCCCTTTCCTTCTGGCCAACCTTTCACGTCCCCTTTCCTTCTGGCCAACCTTTCACGTCCCCTTTCCTTCTGGCCAACCTTTCACGTCCCCTTTCCTTCTGGCCAACCTTTCACGTCCCCTTTCCTTCTGGCCAACCTTTCGGGAAGAATGCCTTGAAAAAGACATGAAAAAAAAAATGCAAGGTTAAGCACTGAGCAAACTCAAAAGAATAAAGTTTCATTAACTTTCCCCATCCCAATACATTTGGGGTTGGCTGTGCCCTGCAGATGACCCTCAAACTCTGAGTTGGGAGCGGGCGGGGGGGTGATAACCTGTCCCAGCATGCAACGAGGCTTTCAGCTTGGCCCCACCTGAGTGTTTACGCCGTGGCAGAATGAGATCACTGGCTACCAATCCCCGCAAACCTCTCAGGGTTGAGTTATTGTGGGGCCCTGGAGGGCCGGCGAGGGCCAGCCCTGGTTGAGTCATTCCATTTGGATTGGAGGGAGAGGGGGAAACAAGCACAGCACTGGCCTGGCTGCTCCAGAGTGGGTTGAAACAACACAAGCAGGCCATTCCCCCCCCCCCCCCCCCCCCCCCCACCTCCACGCCGACCCGTTCAGAGCGAAGACGTCAGTCTTTCTCTTTTCACTCTTTCTTGTAGAACCTCTGTCTCTCTTTCACTTGGCTTCTATCTCCGCCCCTCTCTTGTCTTTCCCACTGTACTCTGAGGTCATCTATAGAGTCAGGATGTTACAATAATTAGCCAACATGTTATCTGAGTTTAATCCACGTCAAGGGCAGCAGACAAAATAAGCAGTGATTTTGAAATGCTCCATGTGGACAGATGTTACAGGGAATGGTTCCTTTCCTTGATTTCTTGACCTTCCTTTACTTTCCTCTGTCTATTGACCAGGACAGTGTTAAGGGTGATGTAATGGGGTTGGAATTGCTCCAGAGGGATGTGGGTTGGGGGAGTAGAGAGAGCACAGAATGGTGAAAAAAAAAAGGTTGGAGGGGGGAGTGTGTGTGTGTGAGACGACTCTTCATTCACAGGGAGTAGACAGTGATTGCGTGTAGGCTAAACAATGGCAACATTAAATCAATTGACGGATACCTTCCGTTATGAAGTGTGTGTGTGTGTACAGTGTCATGAAAAAGTATTTGCTCCCTTTCAGATGTTCAACCAAAACCGAATATTATATACATGGAACCTTAGTAGACAAATAACACAACATTTTCATACTTTTTTCATTTATTTAATAAGCAAATTTATGCAATACCAAATGTCCCCTTTCACTCAATAACTGGGTATTCTACTTTTAGCTGCAATAACTCCAAAGCTTCCTGTAGTTGTTGATCAGTCGCTCACGTCGCTGTGGAGGAATTTTGGCCCACTCTTCCATGCAGAACTGCTTTAACTCAGAAACATTTGTGTGTTTTTGACCATGAACTGCTAATTTCAAGTCCTGCCACAACATCTCAATCGAGTTTAGGTCTGGACTTTGACTAGGCCATTCCAGAACTTTATTTTCAGCCATTCTGATGTAGACTAGGATCTATTTAACCGGTCGTGAGTTTTTTTTGTCACCCTTGGTGAACATAACTCAGAGAAAATACATATCACATGTGGCATTCCACAAGGTTCCATTTTTGGTCCAGTACTGTTCAGTGTTTATATATGTTACCCCTTGGCAGCATTATCAGAAAGCACAGCTTTGATTTTCACTGCTACACAGACGATACACAACTTTACATTTCTGTATCACCAGAGGATTTTAGCTCCACGGATAAATTATTTCACTGTATTAGTGATTTAAATACATGGATTGATCACAACTTCCTCCAGTTAAATCAAGACAAGACCCAGATACTTATTGTTGGAGCCAAAGCACTAAGAGAGAATTAGGTCTCACATTTTAATTCACGGGCAATAAAGATAAAACGGCAGGTAAAAAAAAAACCTAGCTGTTATTTTAGATTCTTAACTCAATTTCGAATCACACATTAGGAATGTGAACAAAATAGGTTTTTACCACCTGAGGAACATTGCCAAGGTGCAGATGTTTCTCTGTCAGGCTGATATAATTAATTTTAAGATTCTTCTATTGGTTTTTAAATCAACCCATGATTGTGCACCCCAATACATGTCAGACATGCTTTTAAGTTATGTACCCAGTAGATTCCTCTGGCACAGGTCTTTTAACTATCCCAAAGCCTAGGACCAAGAGGCATGGTAACTAAAGCAGCCTTTAGTTACTATGCCTCCAGCCTCTGGAACAGCCTACCAGAGAACCTGAGGGGGACCAAGAGGCATGGAGAAGCAGCCTTTAGTTACTATGACCCCAGCCTACCAGAGAACCTGAGGGGGACCAAGAGGCATGGAGAAGCAGCCTTTAGTTACTCTGACCCCAGCCTGCCAGAGAACCTGAGGGGGACCAAGAGGCATGGAGAAGCAGCCTTTAGTTACTATGCCTCCAGCCTCTGGAACAGCCTGCCAGAGAACCTGAGGGGGACCAAGAGGCATGGAGAAGCAGCCTTTAGTTACTATGCCTCCAGCCTCTGGAACAGCCTGCCAGAGAACCTGAGGGGGACCAAGAGGCATGGAGAAGCAACCTTTAGTTACTATGCCTCCAGCCTCTGGAACAGCCTGCCAGAGAACCTGAGGAGGACCAAGAGGCATGGAGAAGCAGCCTTTAGTTACTATGACCCCAGCCTGCCAGAGAACCTCAGGGGGACCAAACTGTGGACATTTTTAAGAGATATTTTATGTTTGTGTATTAAATATTTCCATTTTTATTTTCATTGTTTTTCATCTTTTTTTTTCTTCCTGTGAAGCACATTGTGTTGTCTGTCTTTTGAAATGTGCTATATAAATAAAGCTTGATGTGATTAGTGTGTTCTGGATCATTGTCTTGCTACATGACCCAGCTGCTCTTCAGCTCACGGATGGATAGCCAGACATTCTCCTTTAGAATTCTCTGATTCTGAGCAGAATTCATTATTGTGAGAGACGGATCAACAACTGCAGGAAGCAGTTATCCCAGGACAAACTACATTCTGTCCTGGGATAATGGGCCCTTACCAGCCTGCCATTCTTCCCAAAGAGAAAAAAAGAGCGCTAAAGGAATGGGAACAATGCATTATGGGTAGGGATAAGTATGGTACAGCATGTATTTAATACAAACAAAGGTAAAAGGGAATGTTTAAGTCAATGTCTAAAGTGTTTTATGTGGGAACTTTTACTATGTTTTATTCTATTTATATCAACTGATGGAGAAGTTTGAGAGGATTCAGAGAACATTTGGTATGGAAGCATACTGAGGCTGTACACGTGCTATAGAAATAGCCGTGTGTAATCCACAGTCGGTTAATTCCAGAGAATTCCCGTTTTAGTATTGCGTTTTATTTGAGTTCACTGTCACACAATGAACCCGGACGGGGGACAGCCAATGGTGAAGACACTTCCTTCTGCGCTCATTAAGGAAGCAGCTAAAAGTAGTCTAATAGCAGTGTTGCCATCATTCAGCGACCAGACCCCAGGAATGTAACAAAAGACTATCTTTTTTTCCATATCCCAGTGGTCTAATCTCAGCGGCCAGGGACCTAGTTTATGGGGATGTATTTATCCGGGTTGCCACGGTAACCTGCAACTTCTGTTTTCTCCCCCTCGTTTTTTTTTTTTTTTTTCTAACACGTTTTATTTTCATTAGAAGACCAGAACGAAATGTGAAGGATATTCAGATTTATAGCTTGATTACCACATCGAAACAGACAAGTAGGAGCAACCAATGCTGTTGTTTCTGAACAGGACTGTAAGACTGTGATAGCACACTGAACTCAAGCCTATTAATTTTAGCTTAGGAAGCTAATGCAAGCCTTCAGATTTCAGGCAAGGTTAGTCATTATCACATAAGTATGGTTCACTGAACAGACTCTAACATGAGTGAAAAGAAACACTGCCACAAAAACAAATAGTAATGTTACAATCTTGCCATTGCAAAAAAGCTGGACATTATGTATAGTATGTTAAGCAAGCAAAACGCAGGAGGACTTGGAGAGTGTTTGTTACCTAAGCCCTTCCCGTATTGTTGACACCTTTTATAGATTACTGGAATTGTTTTGTGATATTGATATTCAAAAAGGGGAAATTAATGAATTGCCAAAGGGACTGGAAACATACCTGACAGACAACGTGAAAATATATAATCACGGATCAAGTGGCCGTGCCCCATCAAGGAAGAATTAGGGTTTCCCATCGAGGAAGAATTAGGGTTTCCCATTGAGGAAGAATTAGGGTTTCCCATCGAGGAAGGGTTGGGGGGGTTCCCCCATCGAGCAAGGGTTTCCCCATCGAGCAAGGGTTGGGGGGGTTCCCCCATCGAGCAAGGGTTGGGGGGGTTCCCCCATCGAGCAAGGGTTTCCCCATCGAGCAAGCGTTTCCCCATCGAGCAAGGGCTGGGGGGGGGTTTCCCAATCGAGCAAGGGTTTGCCCATCGAGCAAGGGTTGGGGGGGGGGTTTCCCCACCGAGCAAGGGTTTGCCCACCGAGCAAGGGTTTGCCCACCGAGCAAGGGTTTGCCCATCGAGCAAGGGTTTGCCCATCGAGCAAGGGTTGGGGGGGGGGGGGTTTCCCCATCGAGCAAGGGTTTGCCCATCGAGCAAGGGTTTGCCCATCGAGCAAGGGTTGGGGGGGGGGGGTTTCCCCATCGAGGAAGGGTTACGGAGGAAGCCACTAGGTGACATCAGAAGGAGCCATATGATCATTTCATGATGGTGGTAATACTAGCCATCACATGGACTAGGGATATATGCTCTACTGTCCCCTGATTTTAGTTTGGGATTACATAACATGTTAGAGAAAGTGTCTGGTTCTTGGGCCAGGTCTCCATTTTGTCAGCACGCCCATTACACCAACAGCATATACAAGCCCTGCACGCCCAGAGCCAATGGGATGAGGTATAGCGTTACTCAATCGCTCCGTACACAACAAGGGCAAAACAACATGACAGAATCCAGAAGACACCGCTGCACGGACACACACACACACACACTCACAGGCTCAAAAACATATACTCACATTGGACAAAGTATCTCGTGATTATCCAAAATAACATACAGCGCACATTGTTGAAATCATTTAAAACTAGCTTAGTTTATATAACGCATGCCAGCTGTTACATGGCATGAAACCCACAGAACATCACATCTTCCTATCAGCAACAACTGTACACACACAAACACACAGAGAGACAGCAACAACTGTACACACAAACACACACACACACACACACACACACACACATAGAGACTCGTACAAATACCCCTAAAACATGAGCAAACACACATGCTTTGAATATACCAAACAGACACTCACACAGAATGTATTATATTGAACATTCTAGTAACTGGCCCACACTCACAGAGTGTAATATATTGAACATTCTAGTAACTGGCCCACACTCACAGAGTGTAATATATTGAACATTCTAGTAACTGGCCCACACTCACAGAGTGTAATATATTGAATATTCTAGTAACTGGCCCACTCTCACAGAGTGTAATATATTGAACATTCTAGTAACTGGCCCACTCTCACAGAGTGTAATATATTGAACATTCTAGTAACTGGCCCACTCTCACAGAGTGTAATATATTGAACATTCTAGTAACTGGCCCACACTCAGAGTGTAATATATTGAACATTCTAGTAACTGGCCCACACTCACAGAGTGTAATATATTGAACACTCCACTAACTGGCCCTCACACAGTGTGATATATTGAACATTCCACTAACTGACCATCGTACAGTGTGATATATTGAACACTCCACTAACTGGCCCTCACACAGAGGGTATTATATTGAACACTCCACTAATAGTCCCTCACACAGTGTATTATGTTGAACACTCCACTAACTGGCCCTCACACAGAGGGTATTATATTGAACACTCCACTAATAGTCCCTCACACAGTGTGTTATATTGAACACTCCACTAACTTGCCCTCACACAGTGTGTTATATTGAACACTCCGCTCACTGGCCCTCACACAGAGGGTATTATGTTGAACACTCCGCTCACTGGCCCTCACACAGAGTGTAATATATTGAACACTCCACTAACTGGCCCTCACACAGTGTGATATATTGAACACTCCACTAACTGACCATCGTACAGTGTAATATATTGAACACTCCACTAACTGGCCCTCACACAGAGGGTATTATATTGAACACTCCGCTCACTGGCCCTCACACAGTGTATTATGTTGAACACTCCACTAACTGGCCCTCACACAGTGTATTATGTTGAACACTCCACTAACTGGCCCTCATTGTGTCTTCTACTGAAGCTGTGTTTCCAGTGAACGTCCTCTAATAAGAAACAGACATCGGACGTATTTGGAGACGAGAGTCTCAGCCAAGGCCTAAGCACATGCCTCTCATTAACACGATGCTGCAGCCAGTTAGCCTCCACCACAAGGGGAAAACATTTGAGGGACACACGTGAAGTCCACATAGTCCCCTTGGGTCTGCCTATAACCAGCTGACCGTCCAGACCGACTACGGTCCCCATGCGGCCACAGTAGAGTTTACGAGTTGAAGACTGAGCCGGGTACACGTGGCAAGGCATGCCTTCAGGATAACTTGTTAGACTGAGCGCTGCCCACACAGAAGCAGCTCTTCAAGTCTTAATTTGGGCAGTTGTAGGAAGTAGATTGCTCCATTATGTGGAATCTGTATTTATTGTCGGATCCTTACTTTATGTACCGTAGGCTGCTACTTCTATAAGTGAATCTTTACTTCGACCTGGTGTCCCTGATTTCATATAATTTCACAAAGGTTGCCTTGACTTTTTTCCACAGTTTGTTACATTTCAGCCTTATTCTAAAATGGATTCATTTAAAATATATATTCACACAATACCCCATAATGACAGTGAAAACTGGTTTTTAGAGATTTTTGCAAATGTATTAAAAATAAAAAAACAGATGCCTTATTTACATAAGTATTCAGACCCTTTGCTATGAGACTCAAAATTGAGCTCAGGTGTATCCTGTTTCCATTGATCTTCCTTGATGTTTCTACAACTTGATTGGAGTCCACCTGTGGTAAATTCAATTGATTGGACATGATTTGGAAAGGCACACACCTGTCTATATAAGGTCCCACAGTTGACAGTGCATGTCAGAGCAAAACCAAGCCATGAGGTCGAAGGAATTGTCCGTAGAGATCCGAGACAGGTTTGTTCGAGGCACAGATCTAGGGCAGGGTACCAAAACATGTCTGCAGTATTTAAAATCCCCAACACAGTGGCCTCCATCATTCTAAAATGGAAGATGTTTGGAACCACAAAGACTCTTCCTAGACCCGACCAAACTGAGCAATCGGGGGAGAAGTGCCTTGGTCAGGGAGGTGACCAAGAACCTGATGGTCACTCTGACAGAGCTCCAGAGTTCCTGTGTGGAGATGGGAGAACCTTCCAGAAGGACAACCATCTCTGCAGCACTCTACCATAAAGGCCTGATTGGTGGAGTTGCCAGACGGAAGCCACTCCTCAGTAAAAGGCACATGACAGCCCGCTTGGAGTTGCCAAAAAGCACGTAAAGGACTCTGACTATGAGGAACAAGATTCTCTGGTCTGATGAAACCAAGATTGAACTCTTTGGCCTGAATGTCAAGCGTCATGTCTGGAGGAAACCTGGCACCATCCCTATGGTGCAGCATGGTGGTGGCAGCATCATGCTGTGGGGATGTTTTTCAGAGGCAGGGAGACTAGTCAGGATTGAAGCAAAGATGAACAGAGCAAAGTACAGATAGATCCTTGATGAAAACCGGCTCCAGAGCTCTCAGGACCTCAGAATGGGGTGAAGGTTCACCTTCAAACAGGACAACGACCCTAAGCACACAGCCAAGACAACGCAGGAGTGGCTTTGGGACAAGTCTCTGAATGTCCTTGAGTGGCCCAGCCAGAGCCCAGACTTGAACCCGATCGAACATCTCTGGAGAGACCTGAAAATAGCTGTGCAGCAACGCTCCCCATCTAACCTGACAGAGCTTGAGCGGATCTGCAGAGAAGAATGGGAGACACCAAATACAGGTGTGCCAAGCTTGTAGTGTCATACCCAAGAAGACTCAATGCTGTAATCGCTGCCAAAGGTGCTTCAACAAAGTACTGAGTAAAGGGTCTGAATGTAAATGTGATATTTCAGTTTTTTATTTTTAATAAATTAGCAAAAATGTCAAACTGTTTTTGCTTTGTCATAATGGGGTATTGTGTGTAGATTGATGAGGGGGGAAAAAACTATTTAATCAAGATTAGAATAAGGCTGTAACATAACAAAATGTGGAAAAAGTCGAGGGGTCTGAATACCTACCGAAGGCGCTGTACATGACACTACAACATTAATTCTATGGCAGCCATGTTAGTGCGCCCCATGGGCAATGTTGACAAATATAAGTTAAAAATCCCTAAATCCCTAACCCATTTCAGAATTTTAAACAATTCTATGTACAAGATTCTAAATTCTCGTCATGAATGGATCAATAGAATGCTCTAACGCAACATTCTAAAAGTTGTTCCAACTCTCAAAATATATGGCTCTGGCTCCATGTTACCCACCTGGGTCTGACTATACATTAGCCAGCATCCAGACTCAATTATTCAACTTAGAGCACTTGTTAAAGTTAATTGTGGCAGCTGAATAGGCTGTATCCCAAGGGGATGACGTAGCAGTACCACAACCACAAGGGTAGTTTATTCCATGTATTCCTATAAGGCTAACCCTTACTTCATTATGGGGCAGTTATCTCTGTGTAGCCAAACACCCTTTACTTGAAGTCTTACATTGGCCATATGACCAGCAGGAGAACGGTATTGTCTATAGCAGGAGAATAGTGTGGTTGTGACTGATTTTGAACACATTCTACCGATTTTGCAGGAACATACTTCCAACATGAAAGACTAGCTAAGTGGGGTACGTTAACAAGTGTTCCAACATGCCTTGATGGGATGTGTTATAGAACCGCCAAACGGGCGCAATTACACCCCCCCCCCCTTTTCATCTTTTACTGTGCAGCAATGACCGAGCAGCCATCAGAGATTACCATTTCATACACATGTTCTGTAACGTGTTCAGTAGTTTATACAGTATTCTACTTAATGATGAAATTACTCCTGCCATATTACGTATTTCATGAAGAATTGCTTAGACCAGTACCTCATTCGCACTCCCGTTCAGACCAGTACCTGATTCGCACTCCCGTTCAGACCAGTACCTGATTCGCACTCCCGTTCAGACCAGTACCTGATTCGCTCTCCCGTTCAGACCAGTACCTGATTCGCACTCCCGTTCAGACCAGTACCTGATTCGCACTCCCGTTCAGACCAGTACCTGATTCGCACTCCCGTTCACACTGTGCTGGGGTTTATTCATTTGGCTCTAATACCAAGTTCAGCTGCAGGTACTTTGTCAAGACCAGTTAGTCTTTAAAAAGGAGATATAATGGGCCACACATGGGGAGCATTTAGCTCATTTAGCTGTGGGTCGGGAAGTATTTATTGACAAACAGAGCGTGGGATAGCAGGAAGGCTTTCATTTGTTGCTGCAGTTTGTTTACCATGGAATGTCATCAGAACCAGTAGGAGACGTAGCGAGATGAGATTTACCATGGAAACATCAGTAGGAGACGTAGCGAGATGAGGTTTACCATGAAAACATCAGTAGGAGACGTAGCGAGATGAGATTTACCATGGAAACATCAGTAGGAGACATAGCGAGATGAGATTTACCATGGAAACATCAGTAGGAGACGTAGCGGGATGAGATTTACCATGGAAACATCAGTAGGAGACGTAGCGAGATGAGATTTACCATGAAAACATCAGTAGGAGACGTAGCGAGATGAGATTTACCATGAAAACATCAGTAGGAGACGTAGCGAGATGAGATTTACCATGGAAACATCAGTAGGAGACGTAGCGAGATGAGATTTACCATGGAAACATCAGTAGGAGACGTAGCGAGATGAGATTTACCATGGAAACATCAGTAGGAGACGTAGCAAGATGAGATTTACCATGAAAACATCAGTAGGAGACGTAGCGAGATGAGATTTACCATGGAAACATCAGTAGAACCAGTAAGAGACGTAGCGAGATGAGATTTACCATGGAAACATCAGTAGGAGACGTAGCGAGATGAGATTTACCATGGAAACATCAGTAGAACCAGTAAGAGACGTAGCGAGATGAGATTTACCATGGAAACATCAGTAGAACCAGTAAGAGACGTAGCGAGATGAGATTTACCATGGAAACATCAGTAGAACCAGTAAGAGACGTAGCGAGATGAGACGCCCTCGACTGTCCCGTGTGGCTCAGTTGGTAGAGCATAGTGTTTGCAACGCCAGGGTTGTGGGTTCGATTCCCACGGGGGACCAGTACGGGGAAAAAAATGTATGAAATGTACCGTAATTTCTGGACTATTGAGCGCACCTGAATATAAGCCGCACCCACTGAATTAAAAAATATATATATATTTTGAACATAAATAAGCCGCAGGTGCCTACCGGTACATTGAAACAAATTAACTTTACACAGGCTTTAGCGAAACACGGCCTGTAACAAAAAAATTGAAAGCGGGAAAAATCTATATATTAGCCGTGTCATTGTTTAAGCCGCGAGGTTCAAAGCATGGGAAAAAAGTAGCGTGCTTATAGTCCGGAAATTACAGTATGCATTCACTACTGTAAGTCGCTCTGGATAAGAGCGTCTGCTAAATGACTAAAATGTAAAAATGTAAAAATGTATTCTGCATGGTGGTAAACCCAGAACCCTTCTCTACATGAACACGGGCCATTCACCTTTCACTATGACAGCCTGTGTCTAGACCTCTTTACTCCTCCAGACAGACTGATTGGCCAGAGACATATATATATATGGCTCTGTGATTGGTCATTTTGTTTTTCTCTCGTCTTTGCGTGAGACATGGCCTATCCCCAAGTCTAGGTCCTGGAATCAAGACCAAAGTGGGCCGTGAAGTCGACACTGACCCCTCCAGAGTTTGGGGTCAATGAAAATCTTAGTCACTGAAAATCACAACGAATTGGAAGAAGTCCGTTCTTTTAAGGATGGTTTCACTTCACTCATTGACTTTGAACCATGTTCTCGTATATTAAGTTCCAACAGCATATATTGTTGGCCGTTTTATCGTCCTTGTTTTGTAAATGCAAAACAGGCTCAAGTGTGTTTGGAGGTCTCTCTCCGACTGCAGTGCTGAGTTTAATCTGGTGATTTCATGACTAATTGAATGGCCCCCAGTGGGCTTTTAGTGTGCGAAGCACCACACAAAGGGGGGGAACCGAGACTTGAGTCATAGGTTCCACAGGCAGAGAAGGCACATGGCAACACCATATGCCGTCGCCAAGCCCACAAGTCTAGCGAGAGTGAAAACGTGGATAGGCTCATTTATACAGCTGTATCATACATGCAGTACATGGAAGGATACTACACTCATCACATGTGGATAGAGGCTAATTAGAACAGCAAACATGTCTATGTGCTCAAACTACAACCCACTGACCCCACCTAGTGGGCAGACTCTGAATAACGTCAGTGGTCTGCTCAGCACACTGGACTACAGTAGTTCAATCTAAAGATACAGTCTTCAAAATGGTTTGCGTGCACCCACAGATGATCTGGCCTTAGTCTTCTACCACATACAGCCATCAATCATTTCAGAAATGGAATTCATTTACTAGATTCCAGGGTCAGAAGGTCAAATGGCAAGGGTTTCTGAGATTGTTGTCTGTTCTTTGAACTGAGAGCAGAGTGACCAACATCCAGTTATGTCATTGTTTATAGAGGTGTTTCTGTCCCATGTCTCAGGTTCAGTGGGGGGGGGGGGTTATGGATAGTGTTAGCTCGAGAACCATTCCTTGTTTTTATCTCTGGGCGTATTAGCGGATAACAGCTGATTTGCCAAAAGTGGGGCCAAGCGTTGTGCTTAATGACCAATGGTGGCGACTTGAGGGATTCTGACTTGTAATTCTGACTTGTCATTCTGCTCCTCCTCTCAGGTCCGTCTGATGTGTCTGCCTCTGTGAGGTACAACTACCGGCGACCCACCTGTCCCGACGCCTCGGTGATGGTGCACATGCCCACCCCTCCCCCCTCTCGCCACAGGAAGAGCCACAGCCTGGGCAACAAGTGGGTGTCTGTGTACAGTACTTGTGTTTCAGTTCACTGAATATAATAAGATATCGCAGTACGTCTCCAATAGAGTGCAATGATTTGCCACATCACTACCATCTTTACCCCTCCCTCTCTCTCTCTCTCTCTCCCTCTCTCTCTCTCCCTCTCTCTCCCTCTGTTACTCTCTCTCTCTCTCCCTCTCCCTCTGTTACTCTCTCTCTCTCTCCCTCTCCCTCTGTTACTCTCTCTCTCTCTCCCTCTCCCTCTGTTACTTACTCTCTCTCTCTCCCTCTCTCTCCCTCTGTTACCTCTCTCTCTCTCTCCCTCTTCCCTCTGTTTACTCCGCTCTCCTCCTCTGTTACTCTCTCTCTCTCATCCTCTCTCTCCTCTGTTACTCTCCTTCTCACAACTCTCCTCCTCTCCTCGCCTCTCCCTCTCTGCTCATCCTCTCTCTCTTCCCTCTGTTACGCTCTCGTCTCTCCCTCTCCGGTTAGCTCTCACTCTGTTACGCTCGTCTCTCCCCTCTTCTCCTCTTCTCTCTCCTCTCCTCCTCTCTCTCTCCTCTCATCCCTCTGTTACGCTCTCTCGCGCCTCCTCTGTTACTCTCTCTCCTCCCCTCTCTGTTACTACTCTCTCTCTCCCTCTCTCTCCCTCTGTTACTCTCCTTCTCTCCCTCTCTCCCTCTCTCTCTCTCTCTCTCTCTCTCTCTCTCTCTCTCTCTCTCTCTCTCTCTCTCTCCCTCTCTCTCTGTTACTCTCCCTCTCTCTCTGTTACTCTCCCTCTCTCTCCCTGTCTCCCCCTGACTCTCTCCATCTCCCCCTAGTATGATGGCGTACGGCATGGTGGAGAGTAAGAGCGCCACATTCCCCATTGAGAAGCCACGCCACCTGCTGGATGACAGCTTCCTGGAGTCCCAGAGCCCAGCTCGAAATGACCCACACAGCATGGCCGTATCTAACGGCATGTCTTTAGGTACCCCCCCCCCCCTCATACAACCTCAATACCACATGTTGAAAGATGTTCACAAAGCCTCACTTTTTAATTGCGTTTTTCTTGAAGTCTTGTCTGCAACATTTATTTTATAGTCTATGCCTCCATAGTAGGGTATGCAGTCACCGAGTTAAATGTATATTTCCACATTAAATTGTATTTCATGTTTTTGTCCTTACTTCAGCTTTCTCTTCTAGGCCTATCTTTTGGATTAAATTTCCCTCTTAAATTTCCCCTCTGATGCAAACTTTGTATTGATGCAAACACTTAGTTTAATGTGATGGTGGTTCACTCCAAAGTCGAAGTTTGTCCGACATTTCCAGAACTCTAATGGGTCTAAACAAGACCAAAACCAGTGAAAACAATAGACCTACGTCTGGTTTATAGAAATATGTGTGTTTATAACGCACAAGATCAAACACTACAGCAGAGTCACATGTGAAAGAATGAGTACTAGTATCATCATGGGGATCCTGAGTGGCGCAGCGGTCTAAGCCACTGCATCTCAGCGCAAGAGCCGTCACTGCAGTCCCTGGTTCGAATCCAGGCTGCATCGCATCCGGCCGTGATTGGGAGTCCCATAGGGCGGCGCACAATTGACCCAGCGTCCTCCGGGTTTGGCCGGTGTAGGCCGTCATTGTAAATAAGAATTTGTTCTTCACTGACTTGCCTAGTTAAATAAAGGTTACATAAAGTTAATTTTATGAACAATAATGTGGTCCATATACTAAAATGTCCTTTGAAGATGTAGCCAGATTTGTAGACATCCACACACCTCCGTGTTAGCAAAGCTCACGCGTACCCGGTGCTGTTCATGTCGACCGTCCCGCGGTGCCGGCCATGTCGACCCTACCGCGGTGCCGGCCATGTCGGTGCCGGCCATGTCGTCCCTACTGCTCTCTCACCATACAGGCTTCCTCTTGCACCTGCTTCAGACGCTCCCCAATTTTTACTGGTCGCTCGGGTTCGTCATCAACCGTGCGTAGTTCACGGCAGCGAATGCGTAGTTCACGGCAGCGAATGCGTAGTTTACGGCTGTGTGGACTCATCTGAAAATGTCTGACAAAACATTGATTTTGGAGTGAACTTTCACTTTAAGCTGTGTAATGCTCAGAATTCGAGTATTGGGTAGTCTGAGGCTGCCAGTTAGTAGTGTCTGTCCATGACAGCAGTATTTCCCTGTCTCCTCTGTAGGCAGCAGTGAAAGCTCATTCGGCGAGGAACTCTCGCCAGGGATGGAAAGGTTGGTACCATCTGACGTTTTTTAACATGGCAACCCAACCCAGCGCTTAACCTTACCCGTTTTTTTGTTTTATCACTTTGAAATGGGTCTCTATTTGCACACTATTAGTGAATGACACTAGTCATAGATAAGCAGACATACTTACAATGTATTGATGGGCTGTTTTGCGTAATACTTTACGAGTTGAACTGTACCTCCTTGAATGATTTACTAATAGTGTTTACGTAGTTGCTCATGTTTATCATCTCAAAGGGATTACAAGCCTCATACTAACATTTTACCCTGTTTTGAAATTGTTGCAAATGAGTGTCTAAGCGTGTCAAAATCGACCTCACTGCATAAAACACACCAAAGAACAATATCATTGCTCTAAAGGGTCCCAGCGTTGAGTGTCGACCATCGTTCTCATGTTATCTCGGTTTCTATGTCCGACAAGAAGTGCAATTATTCTCAACCGATTTCTCCTCTTTAAATTCCAATCACTGAATGAATCTGACCTGGGTTAAATACACTGTACTTCATTTAGCTTGAAGTTTGTGCTTTGGGGACTATTTAATTGGGTTCATTGCGCCGTGAAAAAAGGAAATCAAGTGCTCCTCAAGTATTTTACGTATATATTTGTCCTAGGTCTGGTTTAAACATCAGAACTATTAGGTACACTTGTGAAAAAGGGGGGGGGGGTATTGTAAACCAAATAGCAGTGACCTTCCTGGCAACTCAGACTGACTGTTGACAATGTGCAAACACAGGGGACGCATGTATGCCACACTGGGCCCCAACTGGAAGGTCCCTCTACGTAATTCACCCCGGAGCCGCAGCTATGTTTACAGGTACAGTGGTGGTGGTGGTGGTGGTGGGTTATGTCACATGTTCTAGGGTCATAGGTCATTCATCTCTGGGAAAAGAAGGGTGGGGGTCACGCTGTCACCTCTTGTCACTGCATGCAGCGTCCGTCTCACTCAGTCTCTTCACACTGTTGGTGGAAGTTGCCCCTAACCCCTGGTCTACGGGCAGTTTCTTCACAGTTTTGGTGGGTTTAATGGTTAAAGGGGAAGTTCAGTATTTTACAATTTGATGTTAGATGGTTTCCTCACCCTGCTAGTAGTTTATGGGCCAGGAGAAACTGGAATCCATGGTCCGGTTTAACTTTAAACAGCACAACCAACTTTGGCCACTGCTAGCTTAAAAATGTATGGGTGTGACAGGGCCATGTGGAGCATATTAAGAAATTAGTTTGCCTTCCTTTTTTTACATACTCCACATGGTTTTAAGATGGCGCAGGCTGAAGTTTGTAGTGGCTGTTTAAATAAAAACAAACTACGGATTACATTTTCTCTTTGCGCATAGACACATTTTAGGGTGAAGAACTATCTCAGCGTTATATTGTAAAATACTGAACTTCCCCTTTAAGGTTGTGGTTTGGGAAAGATGTAGTGAGCTTGGAGTAGGGGAAACTTCTACCCGGAGCATCCTTCCTTCTCTGTATATCACGGTCACAGCCTTTTGAGTCCCTCGTCTCCACACTCCAGGGGTAAGGGACAAAGGACTTGGACAAATGCTACATAGTTCCTTGACTTTGTATTTTGGGATGGTGTTTTTGATTTCCTTTACTTTGGGGCCCGTTGACCCTAAGCTGTCTGTTTGTCATTTGGGAGGGTGTTTCACTGAGAATTTAAAGGAGAACCATTGTGACGAGAGGAGTGTACAGGATGCTTCTTCAGGGTTCTCATGGAAATGTTCTACTGTAATTTATACTTTATACCAAGGCACTCATTGACGGAGACTGGGCCAAATCCTAACTTTTTAACACATGTGCATATGTACGACTCTTCCACTGATATCGATGCACACGGTTTACACAAAACCTTGAAGGTATGCGCATATTATCTCAAGTTCGCTTTTGTCCCACTGTTCCAATGTCAACTCTCTGCTACAGAGGGATCAGAATGTGATCTGAACGTGGTCAAGATCAGGCTAACGTTTATCGTCATCAGCTTGTCCCCTTTTGGTTGGCATGGCGATCCCATGCTTCACCCACTTCCAGCTCCCTAGAAAGTCTGAATAGCTAAATCGCCAATGAACAGTGGGCAAAATTGGTTGGAATTACATCATTCCTGTTGTATACTGATTATATAAGGAAGGTCTCATTTTGGAACTTGTATAACAACACGTCTTAAACTCGTTATTCGGTTGTTATCTGACCAGATATCTAAAATATCAAAGGTTTTCCCTGATGTCTTGATAATGTAATGAAGACACCTTTTCTTGTCTTAATCTGGTTCCCTGACCACTCTACAACCAGAAAACCAGTTTTTACAACATAACAATGACGTAATTATGACGTTCCCGGTCTAATTTTGCCCGCTGGGTACCTACTGTTCTCTCCTCTCCTGAACTGGTTTATTGAGACTGAGGGTTTCAAATAGCCCTTCCTTTGGTCGTGGAACTTAGTAAAAAGCATGCAAGCCCCAATTCACATCTGTCACATCCCGTTATCACACAACACCACATCTGATCATTTTGAGGAGCTCTGCCAAAGAGACAAGGTGTGTCAGAGACCTATACCCTTTTCACACTATCGTGTTCTGGTTATATGGTTCCTTCCAGTACAGTTCCAGCGACTATGATGGATGCAAAACCGGGGCCGGCTTGGTTCAGTAGTGTGAAAAGGGTACTAGAGAAGCCACAGTCTCTTCTACTGCTGTTCATACAACTTTGGTTTTGACCCTTCCCCCATCCTCATCCCTCCCCCAGCCCCTCAGGTGCCAACCCGTGCCACGGGTGCAGCGAGGTGGGCAGTGTTACTATCGAGGGGCCCCTTCGGAGGAAGACCCTGCTGAAAGAGGGCCGAAAACCCAAGGTAAGGAGGGATGTGTCCTCTGTCTGACTCCTGGTCCAAGGTAAGGAGTGATGTGTCCTCTGTCTGACTCCTGGTCCAAGGTAAGGAGGGATGTGTCCTCTGTCTGTCTCCTGGTCCAAGGTAAGGAGGGATGTGTCCTCTGTCTGACTCCTGGTCCAAGGTAAGGAGGGATGTGTCCTCTGTCTGTCTCCTGGTCCAAGGTAAGGAGGGATGTGTCCTCTGTCTGACTCCTGGTCCAAGGTAAGGAGGGATGTGTCCTCTGTCTGACTCCTGGTCCAAGGTAAGGAGTGATGTGTCCTCTGTCTGACTCCTGGTCCAAGGTAAGGAGTGATGTGTCCTCTGTCTGACTCCTGGTCCAAGGTAAGGAGGGATGTGTCCTCTGTCTGACTCCTGGTCCAAGGTAAGGAGGGATGTGTCCTCTGTCTGTCTCCTGGTCCAAGGTAAGGAGTGATGTGTCCTCTGTCTGACTCCTGGTCCAAGGTAAGGAGTGATGTGTCCTCTGTCTGACTCCTGGTCCAAGGTAAGGAGGGATTTGTTTTCTGTCTGACTCCTGGTCCAAGGTAAGGAGGGATGTGTCCTCTGTCTGTCTCCTGGTCCAAGGTAAGGAGGGATGTGTCCTCTGTCTGACTCCTGGTCCAAGGTAAGGAGGGATGTGTCCTCTGTCTGACTCCTGGTCCAAGGTAAGGAGGGATGTGTCCTCTGTCTGTCTCCTGGTCCAAGGTAAGGAGGGATGTGTCCTCTGTCTGACTCCTGGTCCAAGGTAAGGAGGGATTTGTTTTCTGTCTGACTCCTGGTCCAAGGTAAGGAGGGATGTGTCCTCTGTCTGACTCCTGGTCCAAGGTAAGGAGGGATGTGTCCTCTGTCTGACTCCTGGTCCAAGGTAAGGAGTGATGTGTCCTCTGTCTGACTCCTGGTCCAAGGTAAGGAGTGATGTGTCCTCTGTCTGACTCCTGGTCCAAGGTAAGGAGGGATGTGTCCTCTGTCTGACTCCTGGTCCAAGGTAAGGAGGGATTTGTTTTCTGTCTGACTCCTAGTCCAAGTTGTTGCTTCTCCAGTGTTTTCTTACCCACTCGTTCCTCCTTTTCTCTGTAATTGAACATTTTCTTACTGTTATGTGATACTATAGTGATCAAGGAACAAGTTGTTCATTGTAAGTTATTCTTATAGTCAACACTGTCATGTTTTGTGTGTGTGTGTGTGTGTGGTGTGTGTGTGGTGTGTGTGTGGTGTGTGTGTGTGTGTGTGCGCGCTCCAGTTGTCATCGTGGACACGCTTTTGGATCACACTCTCTGGTTCGACGCTGACGTTCTACGGGGCCAAAGCCTTGAGGGCCTCCGAGAGGAAGCATGTGAGTGAGACCATTGGTATATTCACTTGGAAGCAAAAGGACGGAACAGGGAGGGACTAAGTTGAACTTGTCCAATAAGAAACTTCAGTTTTTGTTGCCCAACGTTTTCGGTTGCAAAATGTTTTGCTACGGGTGTGCACTAATGAATACACTCCTGAAGAATCTGTCTACTGCAGGTTTTTTCTCTCAACGCAAACTAAATAGTGGTCTTAATAGTCACAATGTTCAGTTTACTAGAAAGAAATGTAGGGAAACAATTGATGAGTAGCAAATAAATAAATGCGAGTAAAAGTGGAGAAAGACATTTGGATCAACAACCAAACAAACGGCGTCCTCTAGAGGCAGAAGGCTGCGTTGTTTTCATTACACACTTCAGATGCCGTTCATCTTATCCAGTGTGGTCACATCTTCCCTGCAGTACAAATCTTCAGCCTGTAAGAAGGTGTGTGTAACGGGCTGGATGGTGGTCCTGCCTGACGACCCGGCTAGACCGAACATCTTCCACCTTAACGACCCGGATAAAGGTGAGCCTTGGAGACAATTTTTTTTGAATGTTGTACAGGAGAAATTGTATTAGTATAAAATGTATTTTCCCCCCCAAAAAATTTGGCAGACAATATTCAGTAGCTCAGTATTTGGTATTATTTATTTTATACTTGTTTTTAACAAGGGATTCAATAATTCTGGATGTGACTGTATATTCATATATTTGTTGATCCCAGGACATATTGCTGGATGTCTGAGGCATATAAGGTTTGGTTTTCTAGTGCACATTTGCGAAATGACACCTGTGTCAGAGGAGCTCGGAAGCGAAGCACCCTGTCACTGCAAATTAACGGGGGTGGAACGTGCACACCTTTTTCTAAACGAGTCTCGAATCCAGACCTGTCTGTGAACATGAACTGTACAGTAGTTTGTCCATGGTTTTGTCGGTATGGGCGAGGGTAAAGAGAGTCCTAATGGTTGAGGTACTTTTATTTTGCTCACCAAACCACCATTGATTTTTGTCACTCGGGGACAACTTTGTCTCTTCAGTTGAGGTTTGTGTGCCAGTAGCTAGGTTTCCATCCAATTGGCAACAGATTTTCATGTGAATATTCTAAAATATACATTAAATAAAAATGTGCATTTTCCCACGAGAAATGTTTCCATCAAATTGACTTGTTGCAGATAAAATGACGTAGTGCACATAAAAATATCTTCTGCGGGTAAATTCCCATGTACCGAGTACATATACAAGTTAAATGGGTTTTCAACTCTACTGATGCTTTTCTCACAACAACAAAAATGTTTCGTTATATTGCGAATGTGACCACTCTGGTCTTGGTACGTGCTGTCTAGCTAACAGCTTGCAGATACAGTGCGGATATAGCCTGCATCAGGAACTCCCAAACTTTTTCACTCAGGGCCCCCCCCCCCTTCCTGCATTGGGGAACATCCCGTATCCCCCCCCCTTCCTGCATTGGGGAACATCCCGTACCCCCCCCCTTCCTGCATTGGGGAACATCCCGTATCCCCCCCCCTTCCTGCATTGGGGAACATCCCGTATCCCCCCCCTTCCTGCATTGGGGAACATCCCGTATCCCCCCCCCTTCCTGCATTGGGGAACATCCCGTATCCCCCCCCCCTTCCTGCATTGGGGAACATCCCGTATTCCCCCCCCTTCCTGCATTGGGGAACATCCCGTATCTCCCCCCCCCTTCCTGCATTGGGGAACATCCCGTATCCCCCCCCCCCCCCTTCCTGCATTGGGGAACATCCCGTACCCCCCCCCCCTTCCTGCATTGGGGAACATCCCGTATCCCCCCCCCCCCCTTCCTGCATTGGGGAACATCCCGTACCCCCCCCCCCCTTCCTGCATTGGGAACATCCCATATCCCCCCCCCTTCCTGCATTGGGGAACATCCCGTATCCCCTCCCTTCCTGCATTGGGGAACATCCCGATTTCCCCCCCCCCCTTCCTGCATTGGGGAACATCCCGTATCCCCCCCCCTTCCTGCATTGGGGAACATCCCGTATCCCCCCCCCCTTCCTGCATTGGGGAACATCCCGTATCCCCCCCCCCCCTTCCTGCATTGGGGAACATCCCGTATCCCCCCCCCCCCCCCTTCCTGCATTGGGGAACATCCCGTATCCCCCCCCCCCCCTTCCTGCATTGGGGAACATCCCGTATCCCCCCCCCCCCCTTCCTGCATTGGGGAACATCCCGTATCCCCCCCCCCCCCTTCCTGCATTGGGGAACATCCCGTATCCCCCCCCCCCCCTTCCTGCATTGGGGAACATCCCGTATCCCCCCCCCCCTTCCTGCATTGGGGAACATCCCGTATCCCCCCCCTCCTTCCTGCATTGGGGAACATCCCGTATTCCCCCCCCTTCCTGCTTTGGGGAACATCCCGTATCCCCCCCCCCCCTTCCTGCTTTGGGGAACATCCCGTATCCCCCCCCCCCCCTTCCTGCATTGGGGAACATCCCGTATCCCCCCCCCCTTCCTGCATTGGGAACATCCCATATCCCCCCCCCTTCCTGCATTGGGGAACATCCCGTATCCCCCCCCCCTTCCTGCATTGGGAACATCCCATATCCCCCCCCCTTCCTGCATTGGGGAACATCCCGTATCCCCCCCCCCTTCCTGCATTGGGGAACATCCCGTATCCCCCCCCCCCCCCTTCCTGCATTGGGGAACATCCCGTACCCCCCCCCCCTTCCTGCATTGGGGAACATCTCGATCCCCCCCCTTCCTGCATTGGGGAACATCCCGTATCCCCCCCTTCCTGCATTGGGGAACATCCCGTATCCCCCCCTTCCTGCATTGGGGAACATCCCGTATCCCCCCCCCCTTCCTGCATTGGGGAACATCCCGTATCCCCCCCCCCTTCCTGCATTGGGGAACATCCCGTATCCCTCCCCCCTTCCTGCATTGGGGAACATCCCGTATCCCCCCCCCCTTCCTGCATTGGGGAACATCCCGTATACCCCCCCTTCCTGCATTGGGGAACATCCCGTATCCCCCCCCTTCCTGCATTGGGGAACATCCCGTATCCCCCCCCACCACGTCTATTTCTATAGGCACATGACACAAACTGTTCACACCGCTCTTGTTGGTGGAGAGAAAATTGTTGCAGTTTTAAAGCAAATTTTCTTGCAATTCCAAACAAAATCTATGGACTAAAAAAAAACTAGCAAAAAAAAAAAAAAACGTTAGCTGACATTGGCTAGTTGATCTGGACATTTCTGACAAGTTATAAATATCTCTCCTAAGGCAGGGTTTCACAAATTCGGTCCTGCATCGATGATCATGTCACCAGAATTAGACTTTATTGGAAAGGAGCAACAAGCTGTTAAGTTCATCATCAGTTATTTCATCTATAGCCTAATAAACTGCATGCTTTCCCAACGAGTCACAGTGGGGAGGACCACACATGTCATTGCGTGACTTCAAATGTATTTCAATAATAATGGTTATTATATCAATATTTGCGCATTAAAAGCGTTTCCACTGAGATTTCTCAACTAATTAATTTTACAGACACAAAAAAAAGATCCCACCTTGTCGAGCGTATTTTATTTCGTCGACAAATGTTCTGTGTTCATCAGGCCTATCATGACATGTTGTTTCATCTGACATGTACCTCACTCGATTAAAAAGGTTGGATGGAAACCTGGTAACTGCTGGATTCCCAAAGAACCGAGGAGGAGGAGGAGGAGGAGGAGGAGGAGAAGGGGGGTTATTCGGTCTGACCTTAACTATCTCATGCAAATGGTTAAGTTGTTTTAGGTCAAACTCCAAAGCCCTCCTTGTCTTGTTGCTTCACAGGTAATGTTTACAAGTTCCAGACGGGATCCAGATTCTCTGCTATCATCTGGCACAAAAACCTGGAGGAGGCTTGCAGGAGCTGTAGACCTCAGGTAATGTTGTCTTTCTAATCGATTCCAATTATTTATTTATTTTTAAATATATACACAGACACAACATCAATTCAATGATAGTACATGCCTTTTTTAAAAAATGATTGAGGATGACACCAAAAATTAAATGACTGAAGATATTTTTTTCTTTCAATCTCTTGGGAAAAATGTTCCATTTCATTCTGACCACAGCTGTCAATCACCTAATTCCTTAATGTACTCTGCTTGTGCCTTACCAGATACCAACCAACCTAATGTCATTTGAGTAGTGGACAACCAGTCAGCTTGCCCAGTGGGGAGTTAGTGCCAAGCCCATTTCTATGGGAGTCTAACAAACTCTGATAAAATGGTGGAACGGAGGAATTGATTGGAATCCTAATAAACGAGTGGTGAGGAAGTGTCCGATTCTACAGACTGGAGCAGATGCTCTTTACCACTGGAGACACACACACAGCAGCGTTTTAGCCAAGGACCACGTGCGATGTCTCTCTTTCCGGAGAAAGGAAAACAAATATTTAAGCCCTTGTTTCGTGTCAAAGCTTTCTCGCTTGTCGTCGTTTGTTCCGCTGCTATAAACGTGTGAGCAAGCTCATATTTCTTTGGCCCATGTTGGGTTTTGCTTAGAAGAAATGATGAAAAAAAATACCTGTAAATGCACAAAGAAGACTGACAATGTTAAGAGACTGTGATAAGTAGGCTCAGGGGACCAGTGACTTGGGCCCTTGGAGATAAACACTGCCATGGCCCCCTAACTATTTGAGCCAACGTTTCAGACCACTGTTGACTGGACACATTGCAAAACACAAGCTAGATGGATGCTCATCGTCGACCCTGGTCCTTGCGTCATGCAGCGGACTGATGCTCATCGTTGACCCTGGTCCTTGCGTCATGCAGCAGGACTGATACTCATCGTCGACCCTGGTCCTTGCGTCATGCAGCAGGACTGATACTCATCGTCGACCCTGGTCCTTGCGTCATGCAGCCGGACTGATGCTCATCGTTGACCCTGGTCCTTGCGTCATGCAGCAGGACTGATACTCATCGTTGACCCTGGTCCTTGCGTCATGCAGCAGGACTGATACTCATCGTTGACCCTGGTCCTTGCGTCATGCAGCTGGACTGATGCTCATCGTCGACCCTGGTCCTTGCGTCATGCAGCTGGACTGATGCTCATCGTCGACCCTGGTCCTTGTGTCATGCAGCGGACTGATGCTCATCGTCGACCCTGGTCCTTGTGTCATGCAGCGGACTGATGCTCATCGTCGACCCTGGTCCTTGCGTCATGCAGCGGACTGATACTCATCGTCGACCCTGGTCCTTGCGTCATGCAGCGGACTGATGCTCATCGTCGACCCTGGTCCTTGCGTCATGCAGCGGACTGATGCTCATCGTCGACCCTGGTCCTTGCGTCATGCAGCCGGACTGATGCTCATCGTCGACCCTGGTCCTTGCGTCATGCAGCCGGACTGATGCTCATCGTCGACCCTGGTCCTTGCGTCATGCAGCAGGACTGATGCTCATCGTCGACCCTGGTCCTTGCGTCATGCAGCTGGACTGATGCTCATCGTCGACCCTGGTCCTTGCGTCATGCAGCTGGACTGATGCTCATCGTCGACCCTGGTCCTTGCGTCATGCAGCGGACTGATGCTCATCGTCGACCGTGGTCCTTGCGTCATGCAGCGGACTGATGCTCATCGTCGACCCTGGTCCTTGCGTCATGCAGCGGACTGATGCTCATCGTCGACCCTGGTCCTTGCGTCATGCAGCGGACTGATGCTCATCGTCGACCCTGGTCCTTGCGTCATGCAGCGGACTGATGCTCATCGTCGACCCTGGTCCTTGCGTCATGCAGCGGACTGATGCTCATCGTCGACCCTGGTCCTTGCGTCATGCAGCGGACTGATGCTCATCGTCGACCCTGGTCCTTGCGTCATGCAGCGGACTGATGCTCATCGTCGACCCTGGTCCTTGCGTCATGCAGCGGACTGATACTCATCGTCGAACCTGGTCCTTGCGTCATGCAGCGGACTGATGCTCATCGTCGACCCTGGTCCTTGCGTCATGCAGCGGACTGATACTCATCGTCGACCCTGGTCCCTGCGTCATGCAGCCGGACTTTGCAGCAGAAGTCATGACTCTGAGTTTTCAGATAAGGGAGAAAGGACTTGGCTTTCCGAATAACTAGTTATTTAACATCCAAGGCTCAGCCAAACCTGAACCACCCCCAGCTCTGTCAGACCATACTATTTATTACAGCCATACAAACAATATCTGCCGATTTAAAGACCAATTTTTTAAACTCCAAGTAGGTTGAGCAAGAAAAGGCTTTATTGGTTCGGATGAGATGACAAATGGTGATAAAGACTTTTCTACCAGTCAGAAATGAAACAAACACACATAAAAAAAAAATGGTTGCACTTTTGTCATAACATTTTGAGTTTGATTCACAACTTTATTGTCCATCAAGGGGAAATGTATTTGGTCACTTGCAATGACATTCGTCATCATATAGAAAAGACAACACAGATTTTTTTCCCTCATGTAGACAAACCAGCTTGAAGCTTCACTACCAGATGAAGGCCAGCTTAGAGAAGGGTCAAGAAGAAACTAGATCAGCGAAGGTCTTCAGTTCTCTTGTGGTATTAATCTTGTTGAGATTTCAGACAAGTCAGTGGGTTTCAGCACCATCAGTGAGTTAATTGTAAATATTTAAAAAATATATATATTTTTGTATTTATTTTCTCTTTAGTTGTCAATGGGAAATGATAGCATGGTATGATTTCAAGGGACAGTTCACCCAAAATTACACCCTGTGAAACAAGTTATGACAGCAATCCATGCTATGGTTTAGTTTCCTTGGGAACGGTTTCCACATGCTAACGATTTAGCAGTTGTGGCACAAATCCCATTGAAGTCATGGGACCGATATTAGCATTTTTAGCACATAATTTCCAAATTATCCAAAAGTATCTAAAAGTGTTCGTGAAGCTCAAAAGAAAAGTAACTTATTGAGGATTTGAAAATGATGCACAGAAAATGCTAATGTCTGTCCAATGACTTGAATGGGATTTGTGCCACAACTGCTAAATCGTTAGCATGTGGAAACCGTTCCAAGGAAACTAAACCATAGCATTGACTGCTGTCCATAGACTGCTTACAGGGTAAGGAAGCCAATATACCATTTTGTAATTTGGGGGAACTATCCCTTTAAACGACCCACTGTAAGAATGTGGTAAGAGTGCACGACAGGGCTCCTGAGTGGCGCAGCAGTCTAAGACACTGCATCTCAGTGCAAGAGGCGTCACTACAGTCCCTGGTTCAAATCCAGGCTGTATCACATCCGGCCGTGATTGGGAGTCCCATAGGGCGGCACACAATTGACCCAGCGTCGTCCGGGTTAGGGGCGGGGTAGGCCGTCATTGTAAATAAGAATTTGTTCTTAACTGACTTGCCTAGTTAAATATAAAGGTTAAATAAATAAATTAAAATAAAACAATGAGCGGTGAGGACACTAACCTACCCGGTTTCCTGTAATTTTGAGGGACGCAAGAAAAAAAAGGGATGTCGATGGTATGAATACAAGCCAAATGCGTTGCTTCAGAAGCACAAGGTTACAGTTTCAAACATTATGTGTGGACTTAAGTTTGTCATTTGGACATTTGAAACACATTAAGACATGATATATCATGTATGGCTGGAAAATAAGAACTCCAATTATTTCATGAATTAACTGATTTTATTGAAGCCATAGTCCCAAATGCATCCCCCTATAAGTATGCTCAATGCCAATCATCTATGATGTGACAATCATAAGGGTGAGATTTTACCCGGGTCAAAACGGTTACCTGTGGTTTAATACACGTTTGGTACTAAAAAATAACCATCTTTGTAAAAAGTGGTTAGGACATCAACCTTAATTTGTATTTAAAGAAAAATGTTATTTTTCTGTATTAATTAGCACCCACCAAAGTGTGTATGACTGAGCCAATCAATGAGTTGTTTAAAATATATATAATGTTTATTTTTTTATTTTTTTTTATGAAGAACTGCATTCTGAACGAAAGAGATACGGGTAACTGCCAAAATAAAGGAAACCCCAATATAAAGTGTCTCAATAGGGCGTTGGGCCTCCACGAGGTTACAGAACAGCTTCAATGCGCCTTGGCAAAAATTCAACAAGTGTCTGGAACTCTATTGGAGGGATGCGACACCATTCTTCCACGGGAAATTCCACCATTTGGTGTTATGTTGATGGTGGTGGAAAACGCTGTCTCAAGACGTCGCTCCAGAATCTCCCATAAGTGTTCAATTGGGTTGAGATCTGGTGACTGAGACACACCCTCTTTCAAACCCCTGTTCTCCTTGGAGACCCCCTCTTTCAACCCCCTGTTCTCCTTGGAGACCCCCTCTTTCAACCCCCTGTTCTCCTGGGAGACCCCCTCTATCAACCCCCTGTTCTCCTGGGAGACCCCCTCTATCAACCCCCTGTTCTCCTTGGAGACCCCCTCTATCAACCCCCTGTTCTCCTGGGAGACCCCCTCTATCAACCCCCTGTTCTCCTTGGAGACCCCCTCTTTCAACCCCCTGTTCTCCTTGGAGACCCCCTCTTTCAACCCCCTGTTCTCCTCGGAGACCCCCTCTATCAACACCCTGTTCTCCTTGGAGACCCCCTCTTTCAAACCCCTGTTCTCCTTGGAGACCCCCTCTTTCAACCCCCTGTTCTCCTGGGAGACCCCCTCTATCAACCCCCTGTTCTCCTTGGAGACCCCCTCTATCAACCCCCTGTTCTCCTTGGAGACCCCCTCTTTCAACCCCCTGTTCTCCTGGGAGACCCCCTCTTTCAACCCCCTGTTCTCCTTGGAGACCCCCTCTTTCAACCCCCTGTTCTCTTGGGAGACCCCCTCTATCAACCCCCTGTTCTCCTTGGAGACCCCCTCTTTCAACCCCCTGTTCTCCTGGGAGACCCCCTCTTTCAACCCCCTGTTCTCCTGGGAGACCCCCTCTATCAACCCCCTGTTCTCCTTGAAGACCCCCTCTATCAACCCCCTGTTCTCCTTGGAGACCCCCTCTTTCAACCCCCTGTTCTCCTGGGAGACCCCCTCTTTCAACCCCCTGTTCTCCTTGGAGACCCCCTCTTTCAACCCCCTGTTCTCCTGGGAGACCCCCTCTTTCAACCCCCTGTTCTCCTTGGAGACCCCCTCTTTCAACCCCCTGTTCTCCTTGGAGACCCCCTCTTTCAACCCCCTGTTCTCCTGGGAGACCCCCTCTATCAACCCCCTGTTCTCCTTGGAGACCCCCTCTTTCAACCCCCTGTTCTCCTGGGAGACCCCCTCTTTCAACCCCCTGTTCTCCTGGGAGACCCCCTCTTTCAACCCCCTGTTCTCCTGGGAGACCCCCTCTATCAACCCCCTGTTCTCCTGGGAGACCCCCTCTATCAACCCCCTGTTCTCCTTGGAGGCCCCCTCTTTCAACCCCCTGTTCTCCTGGGAGACCCCCTCTATCAACCCCCTGTTCTCCTTGGAGACCCCCTCTTTCAACCCCCTGTTCTCCTGGGAGACCCCCTCTTTCAACCCCCTGTTCTCCTTGGAGACCCCCTCTTTCAACCCCCTGTTCTCCTGGGAGACCCCCTCTATCAACCCCCTGTTCTCCTTGGAGACCCCCTCTATCAACCCCCTGTTCTCCTGGGAGACCCCCTCTTTCAACCCCCTGTTCTCCTGGGAGACCCCCTCTATCAACCCCCTGTTCTCCTGGGAGACCCCCTCTATCAACCCCCTGTTCTCCTTGGAGGCCCCCTCTTTCAACCCCCTGTTCTCCTGGGAGACCCCCTCTTTCAACCCCCTGTTCTCCTGGGAGACCCCCTCTATCAACCCCCTGTTCTCCTGGGAGACCCCCTCTTTCAACCCCCTGTTCTCCTGGGAGACCCCCTCTTTCAACCCCCTGTTCTCCTGGGAGACCCCTCTATCAACCCCCTGTTCTCCTTGGAGACCCCCTCTTTCAACCCCCTGTTCTCCTTGGAGACCCCCTCTTTCAACCCCCTGTTCTCCTTGGAGACCCCCTCTATCAACCCCCTGTTCTCCTTGGAGACCCCCTCTATCAACCCCCTGTTCTCCTGGGAGACCCCCTCTTTCAACCCCCTGTTCTCCTGGGAGACCCCCTCTTTCAACCCCCTGTTCTCCTGGGAGACCCCCTCTTTCAACCCCCTGTTCTCCTTGGAGACCCCCTCTTTCAACCCCCTGTTCTCCTTGGAGACCCCCTCTTTCAACCCCCTGTTCTCCTTGGAGACCCCCTCTATCAACCCCCTGTTCTCCTTGGAGACCCCCTCTATCAACCCCCTGTTCTCCTGGGAGACCCCCTCTATCAACCCCCTGTTCTCCTGGGAGACCCCCTCTTTCAACCCCCTGTTCTCCTGGGAGACCCCCTCTATCAACCCCCTGTTCTCCTGGGAGACCCCCTCTATCAACCCCCTGTTCTCCTGGGAGACCCCCTCTTTCAACCCCCTGTTCTCCTGGGAGACCCCCTCTATCAACCCCCTGTTCTCCTGGGAGACCCCCTCTTTCAACCCCCTGTTCTCCTGGGAGACCCCCTCTTTCAACCCCCTGTTCTCCTGGGAGACCCCCTCTTTCAACCCCCTGTTCTCCTGGGAGACCCCCTCTATCAACCCCCTGTTCTCCTGGGAGACCCCCTCTATCAACCCCCTGTTCTCCTTGGAGACCCCCTCTTTCAACACCCTGTTCTCCTGGGAGACGCCCTCTTTCAAAGTCTTCTAGCCATGGTAGCCAAAATAATGGGCAACTGGACATTTTTATACATGACCCTGAGCATGATGGGGAAACCCAGCTCTAAGGTATACAGTGACTGACATGACAAGAGGAAAACTGATGATGCACTACCCAATTTAGAAATGACACCTTGTGCATTCTACTATTACAATTAACTCAGAAAACCACACCTGTGTGGAAGCACCCAGAATATTTTGTATCCCTCATTTACTCAAGTGTTTCCTTTATTTTGGCAGTTTCGTGTAGGTGTTTGGTGTAGTAATGCTTCTATGCTATTGTGTTCCATACTTCCACTTTTATCTAAATCCCTTTCTTTTGAAACCAGAGAGTCAATTTAATGTTTGACTTAGAATTATCTGTGTCGTTGCTACAATACCGTCCAAGTTTCAGATTGTAATTGTTTCACGTGCATATTGAAATGTCCATAAATGTGAACGTTATGTGCTTAAACAAACTGAGTGACAATTGACTTGCATTGCTTTCACAGACTTACAGTTCTTATTCTGCCAGCTCAATGGAAAATACTTGTTTAATACTGTTGTCGTCATGAAGTTATCATATTGTACATGTCTGAAAGTTGCACATGTAATTTATTATTACTTTACATTGAAACATAGGCCAGTGAGGGATTTGGAGTGTGTGTGTGGCAATGATACAAATGTTTAGTAAGGCCGGTATATAATTTAAGTTATTAGAAGATTATTCAAAGACTGATGTTCATTTTCATAAAGACTTTTGGAAAGCAGATTGGGATGTTTCACTCAAGGTCCTCCTCTCACACCTGTATCAGTGGACCAGAACTAAATTATGGGGGGGCACCCCAAATGAAGGATTAGAGGGGGGAGGCACCCCAAATGAATGATTAGAGGGGGGAGGTACCCCAAATGAAGGATTAGAGGGGGGAGGTACCCCACATGAAGGATGAGAGGGGGGAGGTACCCCACATGAAGGATGAGAGGGGGGAGGCACCCCAAATGAAGGATTAGAGGGGGCACCCCACATGAAGGATGAGGGGGGGCACCCCAAATGGATTAGAGGGGTGGGGGCACCCCAAATGGATTAGAAGGGTGGGGGGGCACCCCAAATGAAGGATTAGGGGGGGCACCCCAGATGAAGGATTAGAAATGTACATCTGTATTTGATTTCTACTTTGTTCAAACACCTGAACACCTGAAATGCTAAAACGCATCACTGTTTCTCTGCGTGTGCAGAGGGTATTTTGTTTTCTTCAGACAGAATTAGCTGTCAATAAAATCAATACAATTTGATGGATCGTTATATTGAAGCAGATTCAATACACATCTTCAACCCTTGTCAAATGGAACATGTGTGTGAGATCCTGATTGGCTGGCTCAATACCCAAAGTCTAGTCTCTGTTGAACTTGATCTAAAGCCTCTAAGGCTGGGGTTAACAGTTTGTTTAGCATGTATAGCTTACTTGCAGCATTCTCACATTACAAATATTACTGTAGCCTTTTCTCCTCAAATGTCAGATACATACATTGAGCATACATGTATTTGTGTCATGTACATAATACCTTTTGAAGTCACTTTTTGGGTTTGCTATCATGTGTTGACGCTTTATTTAGTCTGTTTTCTTCTGGTGATTTTTTTTAATTATTTGATACTTGTATCGGTCAGAGTTTCTGTTTTGTAAAAAAACGTAGATATGTAATATGGGACGTTGCATGTATTTTGTGTACAAAGTTTTCTGGTGTCTGTAGTGACTGTGAAAAATGACAACCACTCACTTGTATTGCCCTGTGAATATTTTGCTAAGTTATTTCTAACCTTGGCATTGACGTACGTTGCTGTATTTTTCAGCTTTAAACGTTAACACCAATCATGAATTAAAACCATTCTGGAAACTGAGCCGGCCATTTCTTAATGATGACAAATACTTTTACACTAATTGTCTTTAGTACATTCTGCACTCGAAAAGAGCATATTGATTAAATTGGAAATATTGACATGCGTTAAATATGAGTGTTTGTTTGTGTGGGTGGGTGCGTTTTCACATGAGTATGACGCTACAAGCTTGGCACACCTGTATTTGGGGAGTTCCTCCCATTCTTCTCTGCAGATCCTCTCAAGCTCTGTCAGGTTGGATGGGGAGCTTCACTGCACAGCTTCACTGCACAGCTATGTTCAAGTCTCTCCAGATATGTTCGATCAGGTTTAAGTCCGGGCTCTGGCTGGGCCATTCAAGGACATTGAGACTTGTCCCGAAGCCACTTCTGCGTTGTCTTGGCTGTGTGCTTAGGGTCGTTGTCCTGTTGGAAGGTGAATCTTCACCCCAGTCTGAGGTCCAGAGCAGATTTTCATCAAGGATCCCTCTGTACTTTGCATCTTTCCCTCGATCCTGACTAGTCTCCCAGTTCCTGCCGCTGAAAAACATCCCCACAACATGATGCTGCACCGTAGGGATGGTGCCAGGTTTCCTCCAGACATGACGCTTGGCATTCAGGCCAAAGAGTTCAATCTTGGTTTCTGCTACCCCCTGCTAACTCAACCTTGCACCTTAGACATGGAATCACTGACCACTTCAATAATGGAACACTGGTCACTTTAATAATGTTTACATACTGCTTTACTCATCTCATATGTACATATATACTGTATTCTATTCTACTGTATTTTAGTCAGTGCCACCACGACATTTGCTCGTCCTAATATTTATGTATTTCTTAATACCATTATTTTACTTTTTAGTGTGAATTGTTAGATACTTCTACACTGTTGGAGCTAGGAACACAAGCATTTTGCTACACCTGCAATAACATCTGCTAAATATGTGTATGTGACCAATACAATTGTATTTGATTTGATGAGGCGACGCAAGCAGGACACTTCAGGATGAGGAGTAAGTTTCACACATTCCCAAGCAGGACACTTCAGGCTGAGGAGTAAGTTTCACACATCCCCAAGCAGGACACTTCAGGATGAGGAGTAAGTTTCACACATCCCCAAGCAGGACACTTCAGGATGAGGAGTAAGTTTCACACATCCCCAAGCAGGACACTTCAGGATGAGGAGTAAGTTTCACACATCCCCAAGCAGGACACTTCAGGATGAGGAGTAAGTTTCACACATCCCCAAGCAGGACACTTCAGGATGAGGAGTAAGTTTCACAATAACATGGTCACTGTCGGTAGAATGTTTATTTTGATTGCCCCGATTTTCTGCATTTATCAGTGTGTCATCAGGTGGCCTGATTTCAGATGTGTCCATGTAAACAGGATTATTATGGAAATTGTTCTATCCACAATAATCTCATTATTTTGTGCATGTAACTGTGCTCTCTGACTTTCCAAACGTGTGTGTGTGTGTGTGTGTGTGTGTGGGTGTTCTGGCTATGCTAGTTGTCATAGTAACAACGGGTGTATGCACAGTGGTGTAGGCTGATTGGTGGTGGTGCTGCTTCCGATCACTCAGAAGTTATGTAGCAAGTTAAGGTAACAACACTGCCTGCCAAGGCTGTTTCCCACAGTTGCTTTGAATGTGCTAAATCATAATGTAAGAATACATTTTAAAGCCTCAAAGGATAAGATGATTCAACTTTCAAAAAGTGTCCATTTTTGTCGAGTCACGTCAGTTAACTAGCTATCTAGGTGGCTGTTCAGCTTTCTAGTACAATCACTAATTGGTTTGTAAACAATTAACACACTGGTTAACTAACCACATGTAACTGTCGACAGAGTAGCTAACTAGCAACGAAGGTATGCCAAATGATGGTCTAAACACCACTTGAGGGCAAATAAATCAGATTTCATCGTTCAGACACAAGTCGCATGACCAGGAATCAGATTTGTATCTTGACTTTAAACCACCTACAAAAATTCCTTTTTAAATTCCTGTTATTTTTCCAAGATTTCTCACAAAAACAAGCATATGCCAAGCCTTTTATTTTCAAAGCCTTTTACATTTAATTCAGCTCGTGTCATGCTAATTTCGCTTTTTTTTTTTGCAACCCGCGGAAACAACTTTGAAGACAACCGACCACAAAATGTAAAATCCTCAAAACAGCCTAGCAGTTAAGAGCATTGTGCTAGTAACCAAAATGTCACTGGTTTGAATCATCTTGTCGACTAGGTGAAAAAAAGAAATGTGCCCTTGTGCCCAAGGCATTTAACCATGATTTCTCCTGTAAATCACTCTGGATAAGAGCGTCTGCTAAATGACTACAATGTAAATATAAACCTGCTCTGCTGTCAGAGCTCGGTGCTTTATCTGATGTATTATCCTACGAAATCCAACTTTTTGGATATAATATATAAATGATATGTTAAAGACCTCACTGACTGATTCAGAACATGAATAATCATATTTGTCTTGGTAAAATATATTTTATAACAATAGGAAGTTAATATTAATCACCAAAGTGCATTTTCACCCACTCTGTACAGAGTCCATAGGCTAAAAACCAACCTGTTAGCACCCTGTAAATCATTAATACAAATAGGCAACTTTTGCTTCATCATTTCAAAAGTGAAACTAATTGCCAACACGACATAATGCCCTGAGTTGGATCATCTCAATGTGCACTGACTTGGCTCCTCTAGCTTGGAATGGTTGAAAAAACGGAAACCATAGGCAACTAAATCTAATGCACCTTTTGGCATCTTACTGGATGATGGGTTAACGCGAGCTCCGTTCTGTGCCTGTTCGAGCCCATCATAATGCAAGCCCTTGTCAATATTAATTTAATCATTCTGAATTGATTAATTGGTGAGTATGGCTACCCTTTATTGATAGGTATAGTCAATGTGTGTGTGTGTGACATCACGGCACACATTTATAGGCTACATTTGTAATTGTATATACGCCAGAGGAGGCTGGTGAGAGGACGTATAGGACGGGCTCATTGTAATGGATGGAATGGAATTAATGGTACGGTATCAAACACATCAAATACTTTTGTGACCAGATGATAAACATATTTCCTAGATTTACATTGCTAACAATGCGATTGAGACAGAAATCAATTCCATTTCATTTTCCTTTTCCATTTATTCATAGGTTATATGTATGACACCGTTTGTATTTACAAACTTTGAACAAAGGAAAATTACATTACATCAAGTGGCCACATCTCTGTACATTTGCATGGAATCTCGGCAAAAGCACAGATTCTGACAGCACAGCAGATCATTCACAACAAATAGTCAACTTTTGCTTTTAATCTCATTTCGAAAGTAAAACCAGTTTCCAACACATGACAATAACGCCCTGAGTCGCTTCATCTCATTTGGAAAGTTGAAGGATTTCCTTTCCAACAGGACCTAAGAGGCGGACACACTATGTTCCTTTAGTAAGTGGTTCCTTCCTTTTAGGCTCAGGAGCAAAGATGCGCAACGTCAGTGGAGGAGAGAGAGTCGAGTGACACACAGTTTGATTTCATTTTAGCTGCCGGCGACAGGCGCGACTCGCAGGAGGTACGTGTGTGTTAATTCATTTAATCAAGCTATGTAGCCAATTTATTGCTTCTTGATGAATAAATACGACATTCTTTTGTTTCTCTGTAATACTAGCCACCTAGTAATTTTCTGATGTTGGCTTCCGCTAGCCAGCTAGATAGGTTCACGATCTCCCAACTAGATACCAAGCCATTTCAGGCTATCAATCAAGTTAGAGTAGCTTGTCTTAATTATTTTAGTGCTGGCAAGGTTTCTAGACTTTAAATTGCTTTAATACATGGGTTATGATACCATATACCAGTGTGGCAGCTAAACTACGAAGGCAGGTAGCCTAGTGGTTAGAGCGTTGGGCCAGTAACCGAAAGGTTGCTGGTTCGAATCCCCGAGCTGACAAGGTACCAATGTGTCGTTCTGCCCCTGAGCAAGGCAGTTAACTATCTGTTCCCCCTGTACGCCGTCATTGTAAATAAGAATTTGTTCTTAACTGACTTGCCTAGTTAAATGTATTTACCAAGTCTACCCCCCCCCCTTAGAGTGTTGCATTATGGACCACATGAAAATTAATCCGATTATATAGGCTACATTTGTTAAAGTGGAAGCTAATAAAAGCAATGTTTTTGTGAAATAGGCCTATGCGTCAGCGTTATTTTCACCATTTGATATTTACTCCTCCTTCCTTAACGTCTTTCTATACCACGAACGGCATTAAACATTGGAATGTGAAACTGAAAGTAGTAGGCATTAAGTGAGCTGACAAGGTGAAAATGTCATTCTGCCCCCTGAACAAGGCAGTTAACCCCCTGTTCCCCGGTATGCCGTCATTGTAAATAAGAATTTGTTCTTACCTAACTTGCCTAGTTAAATAAAGATAAAATAAATGTAAGTCATTATTGTGGAGTGTTGTTGATCCATCCTGAGTTTTCTCCCATCACAGCCAATAAACTCTAGCTGTTTTAAAATCACCAATGGCCTCATACTTACATTCCTAGTTTCCTTCCTGTCCTGCAGCTCATTCAAAAAATCATGTCAACCTCTATTATTTCACACAGAGTGAGTCCATATACTGTAACAATGTTACTTCTGAACTCATTTAGGCTTGCCTAAACAAATGGGGTGAATACTTATGCAACAACTATATTTTAGTTATAACCATTTTTAATAGTTTGTAAAAATGTGTTGAATTTTCTTTTGACATTACGGAGTATTTTGTGTAGATCAATTACATTTAAATCTATTTCAGTCCAACTTTTTAACTGAGCAAAATGCTAGCTAGTCTAAGCTACTTCCAGACGCAAGGCCTGGTCATACTGTTGGTTAGACTGGTTAGACTGGTTAGACTGTTTCAAGTTATCTGGAAGGGTGAGTGAATGTAACTGTACTGTTTTGGCAGAGTGGAAGTATAAACGCTCGATCGAACACACGAAAGACACACACATCAAAGCACGTTCTCAGTTGCATTTCGTAATGAGGATAATTGAAAGCGAAACTTACAGTAAAGTCAGGAATTTCAGCCTTTTACAGGAAGGACGTTCAGCATTCACATACTTTGAACTCGTTCAGAAATGCCGATCAATGGTATGCCGATTGGGGGGGTGTAATTGTATATGGAATTGTTTTAAGATGGTCATACCATTGGTCATATAGCTATTTGGGAGGATACCCCTGTAGGTATCCCGCAAAAAATATTTTATGACAGAATTTGGCCTTACTGCTATTAGCCCATAGAAACACATTGAATAACACCTACATACTTGGCAAAACAGAGAATCAAAGAATAAATCCAAAGGAAGTATGGTTTGAGGTGTCTGAAATTCATCTGAGAGATCTAGGAAAGCATCGGGAACAAAACAAAAAAACATACGCGTAAACTTGGTTCCCCCCACCCCAAAAAATAAAATCCTATTCGTTTTCATGCATTTTTTTCAGGCGTAGTAGATCGATACGGGGATGTGGAGAGCTTACTCCATATATCATATCATTCTATTGTGAACATTTTAATGTTCTACAGGAACTGTTAGGGCAAGGTCGTTCATTCTCCACTTTGAAAGTGTTTATGCTTTAACTTCCCCTGGTTTTAGCTTCGGCTAAGCACATTGGGTTTCCCCATGAAAGAGCCGTCCACTCTTCTGTACTCAGTTCGCCCCTGGCGAGTCCAGGTGACGTTGCGTCCTAAATGCAGACTATGTGCTGAAGTCCTAGGGGTCTTTTAGCCTTCCATCCATTCCCATTTTGGCCCCTCTGTTGCGTCGGAGGCGCTAGTGTGACCAGCATTTTGTCTGTTTTGCATAGTCCAACCCGTGATAGAGCGCTTTATAAGCAAACTCTCTTCCACAGGATTATGGCAGCTATCTTCTTGGCATGTAACAGCGAGTGGCAGGGGTTACCTAGTGGTACACACTGTCGTGAGTGTCTTTTACGGGATTGAGTGTTAGTGATGGCTGTGTGGCAGCCAGTTGGGCATCGGCCCACACGTTTGAGGTTTTATGGCTTGGATGTCAATGTTCTCTCTGTGGCTTGAAGTGTGTTTACTGCAGGGACAGTAGAGCGTCGCTAGGCAGCGTGCAGGTCACCACATTTTATGCGGATTAGAGTGATGGGTGGTCTGCTGTGGGCCGTTCTCAATTGCTATTCGCTGGTGTCAACTTGTGGGGGTGATTGTAGCTGTGTTGTACTAAGTCAACTGACTGTAAGGGGACTTACAGTTATGAATATAACTAATGTTCCCTGAAGGAAGGGAACGAGGTAAAACAAAGTAGAATAACTTGGTCTTGGTAGGAGGAGCATCTGCTCTGTTCTATCCATTTCCTCTTGTTTTGGATTGGTCGCCTTTTTTTTTAGGGGAGGAGTGAAGTGGGCAGGGAATTTGTGTGAAGTAAGAAAAGTCAATGGGAAGATAAACCCTTTTTATGCCCCTTTTAAGTAATAAAGTCAAAGACCATAGAGTAGAATTTGTGTATTAAAACCCGGTTTAGATGAGCCTCCCGAGTGGCGCAGCGGTCTAAGGCACTGCATCAGTGCTTATTAAGGCGTCACTACATACCCGGGTTTGATCCCATGCTGTGTCACAGCCGGCTGTGATCGGGAGACCCATGAGGCGGTTCACAATTGGCCCAGCGTCGTCCAGGTTTAGTGGAGGGTTTGGGATTTCCTGGGCCGGGCGCCTGCAAGATGACTTCGGTCGCCACCTGTACGGTGTTTCCTCCGACACATTGGTGCGGCTGGCTTCCGGGTTAAGCGAGAAGTGTGTCAAGAAGCAGTGCGGCTTGGCAGCATCGTGTTTTGGAGGACGCATGGCTCTCGCCTTTGCTTCTCCTGAATCTGTACGGGAGTTGCAGCAATGGGACAAGACTAACTACCAATTGGATATCAGGAAATTGAGGATAACTTATTTCTTTTTTTAACGGTTTGGGGTAGGTTAGTAGTGTTCAGTATGGTGGAGAGAGGAGTGTCCTTTGTCAGGCGTGATTGAAAGGTTCTTCAGACAACTAGCAAGGGTGCGACTCCCCCCATAGTGTGTTGTACCTATTTCCTTTCCTTCAGTGAACAGTAGTTATATTCATAACTTTACATGTTGTGTACTCTTATTTTCTTTAGCTCTATTAGATAAAAAGAGCCAGAGGACCAAAAGAAGAAACATGAGAAAGAAGCCTGCATCTTTGTTCTGATGAACCCTCGTAAACAGGATGAAACCGCTCAGCAACTTCATCATGTGTTTACCCTGCTTGATTAACTGATGAATTAGCCTGTACAGTCAGATCATCTTTAAACATGTCTGACGACATAAGTCCACAAACTTTGTCAGAGGCCATGGCAGAGACACAGTTGACAGTGGAGCAAGGTGACAAGCACATTGGGCAGAGTACTGTTCTTCAATCACCTACGAAACAGACGTTCAAGTCACCTCCAAATGACACTACTGCCGTTATACCAGACTCAGGGGACAAGTTCGCCAGCTCCTCTCATCAGTCCGTTTCAGAGGAAGGAACAAAGATCGCTGGTCAAAAGGCTGATGCTAAAAAAACTAAAAGCAAGAAAAATATGGCAACCTTGGACCAGAATGCTGAAGACCAGATTGTGAACCAGAATAGGAAACCCGACCTACATGGCCAGGACTCTGCGCAAACTACTGCTGTTGTTAAGGATATCTGTTTTGGTTCTCAAAAGGTATCGTAGTTGTTTTGATTTTAAGAGGATTTTGTTTGAACAAGTAAAAATATGTTATTTTCAGTTATAGTGAGGGCCGTTTTGGTTTCTTGTTGAGGTATTTTATTTACTTCACTGAACAGACCGAGACCATAGGTTCCAGTGTTGACCCATCGGAAGTGGAGCCTATGGAGGTGGAGCAGTCTGCCGATGAGAAAGGAGATGCCTCCTTTTCACCAACTAGTCCAGATTTTAAGATGGAACCAAAAGACAACACAATAGTTGGATCTGAGGTATCGTAGCAACTTGATTTTTTTTTAAAGAGGATTTTGCTGTTTTGAACAATTTAAACTAATTGTCCCAATACAATTTGTCATAAATATTGGGGGATCTATTTGGCCATTTTGTTTCATTTTGAGGGGCAGTTAAGTGTTAAATGTTTATCACATGTTTTACTTTACTGAACAGACAGAGAGCAAAGGTGCCAGTGTTGACCGACATGTGGAGCCTATGGAGGTTGAGCAGTCTGCCCATGGGAAAGGAGATTCCTCCCATTCACCAACTAGTCCAGATGTTAAGAGGGACAACACAAGTGATGCCTCTGAAACTCCGGCTGGACCACCGCCACAAAGGTATCCAACATTTTCTTCTAGTCAGAAGTCACTCAACACTCATTACTTATTTTAAATGATCTTAACCAAGACAATTCCTGCTCACTTCAACTTAAGACCAATATTCATCTGATTTTGTTTTTCTTTGTTCCAATTTCAGCACAGCCATGGTTGCATCAGAGGTATCGTAGCTACTTGAATTTGAACCCTTTTACACTGGTACCTGTATGCGGGTTGAAAATGGCAGATTTGGGCACTGATAAGCGCCTAAATTGGATCGCAGTGGCTGCAGGGCCGTAACTAAGGTTTGAGTTTTAGTGCAGTCCGTAAGGATGCTGTAGGCTCACTCACCTCAGTCGATCTACAAAAAACACAGTCGATCTATTAGCTGTACAATTGTAATTTTTTACATTTACATTTTAGTCATTTAGCAGACGCTCTTATCCAGAGCGACTTACAGTAGTGAATGCATACATTTCATACATTTTTTTTCCCCGTACTGGTCCCCCGTGGGAATCGAACCCACAACCCTGGCGTTGCAAACACCATGCTCTACCAACTGAGCCACAAGAGACCACTATGTATAATGTTATACACCTGAAATGGGGGAAATATGAGAAATGATTCACACTGACATGTAGCATCAGTAGCGAAACAAAAATCTAGGACATTTTTAGAACTGTATTGTTTGCATTTTAATGTCGACCTATAGGGAAGATGGGTCCTGTGGAGATGATCATATAGAAGCATAGAGTGGTTGTATTTTAATGTCGGCCTATAGGGAAGATAGGTCCTGTGGACATGTTCATATAGAAACATACAGTGGTTGTATTTTAATGTCGGCCTATAGAGAAGATGGGTCCTGTGGAGATGTTGATATTGAAAAAAAAAATGTTTTTTTAAGTTCCTAACTTATTTGATAAGTATAGTACAGGTTCTTTTAGGGGACCCCATATGGTGCCCTGACCCCACGTTTGGGAACCACTGTACAAACCTCTTTCTGCTTGCTTCCTCCCTCTGTCTCCTCTGCTTCCTCTTGCATGCATTGCAGCCTGCCAAAGCCTCACCACTGAGCTCCACATCACTGTCTGTCTCCGTAGCAGAGCATGTGAGCGGAGTTGAGTGGTTGGAAATCCCGCTCATGGAGCTCCGGCGCTCCATGTCCTTTCCTGCTGCTCTGCTAAAAACCGCTTAGTGCTTACAGGATCACAGGGGGAAAAAACTGCAGCTCCAAATTCATTCCATTCATTAAAATCGCAATTTAACCAACACCTATCTATTTTTGTTACTACCTGGACCTACCAACTGGTTTATATTTATTGAAACCAAACCATATGGATTTGAATGAAAAGTATTTTAATAAACATGGAAAGGTGAATGTAAGAAGCGAACATAATTTCAAATGGGCTACATGTCATATTAAACATCATATACAGTGCCTTCGGAAAGTATTCAGACCCTTTGAATTCTTCCACATTTTCTTACGTTACAGCCTTATTCTAAAATGAATCAAATAAAAAAAAAATCCTCATCAATGTATACACCATACCTCATAATCACAAAGCAAAAACAGGTTTTTAAATTTTTTTGCAATACATAAGTATTCAGACCCTTTACTCTGTACGTTGTTGAAGCACCTTTGGCAGCGATTACAGTCTTGAGTCTTCTTGGGTGTGATGCTGAGAGCTTGGCATACCTGTATTTGGGGAGTTTCTCCCATTCTTCTCTGTAGATCCTCTCAAGCTCTGTCAGGTTGGATGGGGAGCGTCGTTGCACAGCTATTTTCAGGTCTCTGCAGAGATGTTCGAGCGGGTTCCAGTCTGGGCTCTGGCTGGGCCACTCAAGGACATTCAGAAACTTGTGCATCCATCCTCCCAGTCTGCCGCTGAAAAACACCCCCACAGCATGATGCTGCCCCCACCATGCTTCACCGTAGGGATGGTGACAGGTTTCCTCCAGACGTGATGCTTGGCATTCAGGCCAAAGAGTTCAATCTTGGTTTCATCAGACCAGAGAATCTTGTTTTTCATGGTCAGAGTCCTTTAGGTGCCTTTTGGCAAACTCCAAGCGGGCTGTCGTGTTTTTTACTGAGGAATGTCTTCCGTCTGGCCACTCTACCATAAAGGCCTCATTGGTGGAGTGCTGCAGAGATGGTTGTCCTTCTGGAAGGTTCTCCCATCTCCACAGAGGAACTCTGGAGCTCGGTCAGAGTGACCATTGGGTACTTGGTCAACATAAATGCCCATCTCCACCAGATTTCTCAGTTTGGCGGCCAGCTCTAGGAAGAGTCTTGGTGGTTCCAAACTTCTTCCATTTAAGAATGATGGAGGCCACTGTGTTCTTGGGGACCTTCAATGCTGCAGACATGTTTTGGTACCCTTCCCCAGCTTTCTTCCTCAACACAATCCTGTCTCGGAGCTCTACGGACAATTCCTTCGATCTCATGGTTTGGTTTTTGCTCTGACATGCACTGTCAACTGTGGGACCTTATAGACAGGTGTGTGCCTTTCCAAATCATGTCCAATCAATTTAGTTTACCACAGGTGGACTCCAAACAAGTTGTTGAAACATCTCAAGGATGATCAGTGGAAACAGGATGCACCTGAGCTCAATTTCGAGTCTCATAGCAAAGGATACATATGTAAATAAGTTATTTCAGTTTTTTTATTTTTAATACATTTGCAAAAAAAAAAAAAAATCTGTTTTCACTTTGTCATTATGGGGTATTGTGTGTAGATTGAGGAAAAATATTAATTTAATCCATTTTAGAGAATGAGGTCGTAACGTGGAAAAGGGGAAGGGGTCTGAATACTTTCTGAATGCACTCTGAATAGGTCCTGAGCCAGACAGGAAGTCTAAGATGGAACCGATAATGAATTATTTAGGCTATATTATTTCAATTACTTCAAGGCTATAGCCTACAAAGAAATGCGTTGTGACACATTTCCTAGTGTGACACAATAGGCTGGTAGGGACATAAAGCGCTCAGCATTTAAACAACATTTCATTGTATTGAAACATTATAGTTTATAAATTGTGCATTTAGGCTGCAACTTACTTAGAATGAATTTTTTCGTTTTTTTTTTAAAAAGAAACACGAGTTTGGTCATCTGTGGGTTCAGGCTCATGTGATGGTGCCTGGAGAGCTGACCTGCAGCGGAGAATATCCTGTCAGCATGTGTAGAGCCATTGGGGACGCTAGACATGCTTTTGGCCACTCCTGCCAGGCTGGGCAGAGATGCAGTATTTATAAAAGGAAAAAAAAAAAAAAAAAGTGTGTATATATATATATATATACTTTTTTTTTTCTTCATACATATATATATATATAAATAAATACTTAGACCTAAAGGTTTTAAGGCAAAATAACCCAATCAAAACGAAAAGCTCCTTGAATGTGGGAATATGCCAGACCTATTATAGCCTATTGTATATATCATAGAATGAAAATAAACGAAACGTTTTAAGAGATCAGATTTTTTATTTATTTTTATAAATACAATGATACACTTAATTATCTATCTACCTCGTTCCTTTATTTTAGCATGTGCACATAGTAAGTACACCATCATGCTTTTGAGATACGTGTCTTTTCAGATTCCACAATTATTCTTTAGTTGTGGACACTACATCACCACACTCCCTCTCTTGCTCTTAGTCCTCATCTTTATAAGTCACCTTGATTTCAGTGTCTTTATGAAAATGTTTAGTGAACTCCATGACAGTAGCTAAAGGAAGGGGTTAGAGCAGCACACATATAGATTACACATTCATGGTGGGGCGAGCATGCCATGAGCTCATGAAGTGAGGGAAATTGGAGCGGGTGAAAAGACCGACGCTCCAGCCTTTGAGAATATTGTTCCACTGCTCCAGTCAAATTGGCCACCGTCACTCCGCTCCAATGGAGTTATGAGAATTTATTAGCTTATTTATTTTGCTCCTGCTGAGGTAGGCTCAGTTTTAAAGTTAGCTTCTTACTTCATCCTTCTATCTGGCTTAGTAATACTAACCAGAGCCCTTCGAAGTTACCGCAATATAAGTTTCTGTCGGCAGATAGCCACCTGACTGGCATATCTAATGGTCGACTTTGGGCACGAAAAACCGTCCAACTCCTCATCATTCTGAACTTTTAAAGAGAAATGGGGTGTGCTATTGGTGGTTCATCTGTTTCATTCTGGTCATGCGTGCCGCGATCGTCGTAGCTAGTTCGTTAGCTAATGGTGCTTTCAATACAACTGGGAACAAAAACAAAAATGAGGTCAAATCACAACGTCAGTGATCTTCCGATCGGAAAGTCGGAGCTCTAGAAAGAGGCCCCCGTTCCTGACTTGGAATTCTGAGTTGGATGAACGTTCAAAACAAATTTTCCAAGTCGGAGCAATTTTTTTCTCCCAGAATTCCCAGTTGTCTTGAACGCACTGAAATCGGACGTCGGATATTTCCCAGATCTGAGTTCCACTTAAAGAAACTTTCGAAGTTCTTGAAATGTTCTGGATTGACTTACCTTCATGTTTTAAAGTAATGATGGACTGTTGTTTTATCTTTGCTTATTTGAGCTGTTCTTGCTAAAATATGGACTTGGTCTTTTACCAAATAGGGCTATCTTCTGTATACTATCCCTACCTTGTCACAACACAACTGATTGGCTCAAACACATTAAGAAGGAAAGAAATTCCACAAATGAACTTTTAATAAGGCATACCTGTTCATTGAAATGCATTCCAGGTGACTACCTCATGAAGCTGGTTGAGAGAATGCCAAGAGTGTGCAAAGCTGTCATCAAGGCAAAGGGTGGCTACTTTGAAGAATCTCAAATATAAAATAGATTTTTGATTTGATTAACACTTTTTTGGTCACTACATGATTCCATATGTGTTATTTCATAGTTTTGATGTCTTCACTATTATTTTACAATGTAGAAAATAGTAAAAAAAAAAAAAAAAAAAAAACAAATTATCAAATGATTGAGATAAAGAGCCGTTGTGTTGAACACTGTGCGATGTTTTGATAGTGAGATCGGCAGAATGGTGAACTTACTAAATGAAATGAGAGGTTGACTGTGTGATATTAGGTTGCTTCTTGTGTAAATATTTTCTGTCTGGATTTTAATGATTTGTATGATTTGTATGTTGAATGAGTAGGTGTGTCCAAACATTTGACTGGTACAGTATATATGACCTATAATTAATTACAATATGAGTGAAATAGTTTTCCTTACAAAAAAATAAATAATTTAGTCTGTTAAAAAGCATATTTTCTGTGTTGGAATGGTGTGGGCGCACCCCAACAACAGAAGGGTGTGGGCGTACCCCAACAACAGAAGGTTGTGGGCGTACCCCAACAACAGAAGGTTGTGGGCGTACCCCAACAACAGAAGGTTGTGGGCGTACCCCAACAACAGAAGGGTGTGGGCGTACCCCAACAACAGAAGGGTGTGGGCGCACCCCAACAACAGAAGGGTGTGTGCGTACCCCAACAACAGAAAGGTGTGGGCGCATACTGGTCATTAAAAATATAATAGTAAGCATTTCACTGTTAGTCTGCACCTGTTGTTTACGGAGCATGGGACGATTTGAACTGGTCTGTTTGAGATCCAAGTTTGAGGTGAAGATTAAAAAAAAAAATTTAAAAAAGATTTTCCTCCAATTTATGATTTGGCAACATACGAGTATAGGATGAGTCAAAAAACATTATTTGGGTATGAGTTAACAGAATATTGACTTTTAAAAGTGACATTTTCAGTGGAGAGTTACTTTAAAACTGCAATATTTTCTCTCATCCTCATGACAAAATGTGAAGAATAGCATCAGATGAGCTATAAAACAGCAAATGTTTCTATAAAACAGCAACTGTTCCCTTTCAGTTGCTACCATGCTACGCATATGCTCTTCATACAGTATTTCTTCCGTAAGAAACATTTCAATTTAGCCCTATCCATATTGGCCAATTCCAAATGAGTGTAAAGGGTTAAAAGGATTTGCAGCTTGAGCAATTTAAACTAATGGACCCAATAAAATGTATAATGAGAGGTCTATTTGGGTCATTTTCATTTGAGGGACAGTTAAGCGTTAACACGTGTTTTGTGTTACTTGTTTTACAGACAGGCAGCATCCCCTCCAGTGTTGGCCTACAGGAGGATGCCATGGAGGTCGAGCAGTCTGACTTAAGGAAAGGAGACACGAAAAGTGATGACTCTGGAACTATGGATGAAAAGTATCCTTGTCCACCTCCGAAAAGGTATCCAACGTTCTGCGAACCAGATGTCATTCAGTGCTCATGGTTATTTAAATACCCTTCCCCAAATACAAATCCTGCATACCTGCATATGTTTTAGACCAAGGCTCTTCAACCATCTCCTACCATCCTGTAGGTTTTTCACGCCAACCCAAATTTAGCACACCTGATTCTAATAATTAGCTGGTTGATAAGCTGAACCAAGTTAGATCAAATCCAAATGTTATTGGTCACATACACGTGGTTAGCAGATGTTAATGCGAGTGTAGCGAAATTCTTGTGCTTCTAGTTCCGACAGTGTAGTAATATCTAACAAGTAATATCTAACAATTCCCAACAACTACCTACTACACACAAATCTAAAGGGGTGAATGAAAATATGTACATATAAATATATGGATGAGCGATGGCCGAGTGGCATAGGCAAGGTGCAGCAGATGGTATAAAATATAAAATACAGTATATACATCCAGCAGCATACCACCCTGCATCCAACTGCTGGCTTGCTTCTGATGCTAAGCAGGGTTGGTCCTGGTCAGTCCCTGGATGGGAGACCAGATGCTGCTGGAAGTGGTATTGGAGGGCCAGTAGGAGGCACTCTTTCCTCTGGTCTAAAAAATATCCCAATGCCCCAGGGTGCCGTCTTTCGGATGGGACGTTAAACGGGTGTCCTGACTCTCTGAGGTCATTAAAGATCCCATTGCACTTATCGTAAGAGTAGGGGTGTTAACCCCGGTGTCCTGGCTAAATTCCCAATCTGGCACTCATACCATCACGGCTGTCTAATCATCCCCAGCTTACAATTGGCTCATTCATCCCCCTCCTCTCCCCTGAAACTATTCCCCAGGTCGTTGCTGTAAATGAGAATGTGTTCTCAGTCAACTTACCTGGTTAAATAACGGTAAAATAAAAATAAATAAAAATAAACATGTGATATGAGTAAAGTAAAATATGTAAACATTATTAGAGTGGCATTATTTAAAGTGACTCGTGATCCATTTATTCAAGTGGCCAGTGATTGGGTCTCAGTGTTGGCAGCAGTCTCTCTGTGTTAGTAATGACTATTTAACAGTCTGATGGCCTTGAGATAGAAGTTGTTTTTCAATCTCTCAGTTCCAGCTTTGATGCACCTGTTCCCCAGTTACAACTGGAGTTGGACTGAAAACTTACAGGAGGGTGGCTCTCTAGGAGCAGGGTTGGACTGAAAACCTTAGAGGAGGGTCGCTCTCCAGGAACAGGGTTGGACTGAAAACCTTACAGGAGGGTAGCTCTCCAGGAACAGAGTTGGACTGAAAACCTTACAGGAGGGTAGCTCTCCAGGAACAGGGTTGTAGTGAAAACCTTACAGGAGGGTAGCACTCCAGGAACAGGGTTGTGGTGAAAACCTTACAGGAGGGTAGCTCTCTAGGAACAGGGTTGTAGTTAAAACCTTACAGGAGGGTAGCTCTCTAGGAACAGGGTTGTAGTGAAAACCTTACAGGAGGGTAGCTCTCCAGGAACAGGGTTGGACTGAAAACCTTACAGGAGGGTAGCTCTCTAGGAGCAGGGTTGTAGTTAAAACCTTACAGGAGGGTAGCTCTCTAGGAACAGGGTTGTAGTGAAAACCTTACAGGAGGGTAGCTCTCCAGGAACAGGGTTGGAGTGAAAACCTTACAGGAGGGTAGCTCTCCAGGAACAGGGTTGGACTGAAAACCTTACAGGAGGGTAGCTCTCCAGGAACAGGTTTGGACTGAAAACCTTACAGGAGGGTAGCTCTCCAGGAACAGGGTTGTAGTGAAAACCTTACAGGAGGGTAGCTCTCTAGGAACAGGGTTGTAGTGAAAACCTTACAGGAGGGTAGCTCTCCAGGAACAGGTTTGGACTGAAAACCTTACAGGAGGGTAGCTCTCCAGGAACAGGGTTGTAGTGAAAACCTTACAGGAGGGTAGCTCTCTAGGAACAGGGTTGTAGTGAAAACCTTACAGGAGGGTAGCTCTCTAGGAACAGGGTTGGACTGAAAACCTTACAGGACTGTAGCTCTCCAGGAACAGGGTTGGACTGAAAACCTTACAGGAGGGTAGCTCTCCAGGAACAGGGTTGTAGTGAAAACCTTACAGGAGGGTAGCTCTCTAGGAACAGGGTTGTAGTGAAAACCTTACAGGAGGGTAGCTCTCCAGGAACAGGGTTGGACTGAAAACCTTACAGGAGGGTAGCTCTCCAGGAACAGGGTTGTAGTTAAAACCTTACAGGAGGGTAGCTCTCCAGGAACAGGGTTGGACTGAAAACCTTACAGGAGGGTAGCTCTCCAGTAACAGGGTTGTAGTTAAAACCTTACAGGAGGGTAGCTCTCCAGGAACAGGGTTGTAGAGCCCTGGTTTAGATCATACTCATCTGATTATTATTATTTGTTTGTTTTTGAGATTATTATTATTATTATTTGTTTCCATTTCAGGACAGCCACAGGGAAAACACAGGTGTCGGCAAAAGAGGGACTTAAAATCTATTTCCACGCCATTCTCTCAAAGGACTTCAATCTTGACCCGAATGAGGATCGCCTTTTCGTATGGGCAGGGGAGGAAACGGGGAGCTGGGAATCCAATGCGGTTGAGCTAACCGTGACAAAGTGGGTTCGCTTCACGTTTGTGTCTCTACTGTATATTCAACTGGAATTTAGTAGTTTGTCCCATTCGTGTTGCCCTACAAAGTAATCCTATGAGTAATGTCATTCTACATAAAGAGTGATGTAACACATCCTAACGTCAGAACCCTTGTTACGTTTAAAGCCAACGTTCCAATCCTGGGACAGGATGTGATGTTGAGCGGCAAGAAACTAAATATAAGTAGTCAGGTTTCCATTGACCCAGGTTTATTCCACACAAGCAATGTCGCCCCCCCCCCCCCCAAAAAAAAAATTATTTTTGACGTGTGTAATGGAAACGGCAGATGTAAGAGAAATCTTCTAAAGATCAACACAAATTTGATCGGTTCGACGGGTGTGTTTTTCCATTTGTCTAACTTTCTTTTCAGCGACAAATTATGGTGTTTTTCAAACAAATGTTGATTGCCGAATCATTTTGAAGGTACAAGCGGGGCACGTGATGTCATCATGTAACTGTAAAACCATCCGCTCCACGTTAAATTCTAAAAAATATATATATATTTTTAAATCAATATATTTTTTAAACTATATTTCTCCAACACTCACTGCCTCGGGTCTGCATTGATCCTGGAAACAGGGCGTTCAGTGTCGTTACTCCTGACCTGTGGACTGCACCTTTCTAGGGTAATCAGGGTACCACATATCGGAAAATACATCAGGTTAATCAAATATGCTTAAAACAATGCACTATGTGTGTAAGTTTAAACGTTTTTACGTGTTTACTTACAATCTCTGCAGGGAACTGGGAGTGCATGGATTCTTAGTGGAAGGAATCCTGGTCACTGACCAAACTGTGTCCATACCATACCAATATCTTGTCTACAGTTCCAAAAAGGCAACGTATGAGTATGAGTACATTGATTTTACACATCCCACCAGAAGAAGAAGTCTTTGTGTAAAGACCAATCTACTCGATGACGAAGGTAGGAGTTTTGTAGAATTTCTACAACTGTTTTCAATTGCAGTGGCTGCATTTAATTGGAACACATGAGATGACAGCTTTTTGGGTGATGCTCATCCCATTTTAGAATGGCAAATAAATGTGTTTCGTCCTTGTGTGTTTATCAATGTTTATCACGTTCTGCGCATGCGTTTCTTTATCTCTACTTTACACATTTTTGTGGTCGTCCTCCCTTCACGCTGTCAATCGTGAATAATACCTCTTTAAGTTTTACTGGTGAACAGCCCGTTGTGCATCTGCATGCTAACCATCAGTTTCATGAGAATATGATCTTGAGTTATATTACAGTGTTTCGAAGTATGGTGTTGATTTGAATTATGTTTAGCAAACTGTAGCCTATCTGTGTTTTGTTTAAATCAAATCACATATTTAGCTTAGTGTTGCACACTGTTACATTTTGGCCTCATGAGTGTGACAATTTAAACAATCATCTTAAAATTTCACAATATAAATGTGTTTTTTGTTGTACGGTAATGCTAGTCTATGCTAAGCTATTATATTTGGTTCTGTTTTGTATAACTATCATTATGTGATCTTGTAGACCTACAGTGCATTCGGTTAGTATTCAGGTCCCTTTGACTTTTTCTACATTTTGTTACGTTACAGCGTTATTCTAAAATGGATTAAATTACCTTTTTTTCCCTCATCAATCTGCACACAGTAACCCATAATGACAAAGCTAAAATATGTTTTTAGCAACAGGATGCACCTGAGCTCAGTTTTAAGTCTCATAGCAAAGGGTCTGAAATCTTATGTAAATAAGGTATTTCTGTTTTTTATTTGTAATACATTTGCAAAAATTTCTAAACTTTTTTAGCTTTGTCATTATGAGGTATTATGTGACGATTGATGAGGAAAAACAAATAATTTCATCAATTTTAGAATAAGGTTGTAACACAACAAAATGTGGAAAAAGTCAAGGGGTCTAAACTTTCAGAATGCACTGTAGATTCCGCTTTGATCTAACTTTATTAAGCTGGCACCATTCTCCATTCGTCACTGAAAATCGCCAGAGTAGCCTGTTCTCTGGGCAGCTGAACAAGTAGAGCAGAGATTGTGCGTAAAGAGCAAAATCACACTCATACGCATAAGCTTCAGACTTAAAAAAAATATATATATAAATCAACTATTTTAGGTCAAACTCGACTGTAAACCAAGTTGAAATTAGTTTTGAATTAAGTGCATAGTATTCCATTTTTTGTTACAATTTCTAGCAACATATCAACATATTTGTGCTGTCAAAATGTTTCTTTCCTGCTTTGCCAAGAACATCACATAAACCATGGGTTGTCTAAAGTGGCATCTTTTTTTTGGTTCTTTTTTTGTGTCCACTCCACCACACCCCTCTCCTCTCCCACCCCTCCTCCACCCATCCCCTACCCCACCCATCCCTTCCCTACCCCACCCATCCCACCCCACCACAGGGGCTTGGCATCAGTATGATGACATTATCTGTGCCTCGCCATCCAAGGATGTGTCCAAAAGAATAATCCAAGGCAGAGAAATCGCAGGGAAGATAATGCTTCAGACTATTTTTGAACTCCTTCACAGCTGGAATGACATTCAACTCAACAGTTTCATGAAACGACTGATTCAATTTGAACAGATTTACAGGAAACCGTCATTGTATGCAGGCACCAACAAGAATATGAAAAAACAACAAACAAATAAAGATGTGAGTTATTTTTAAATAATTGTCAAATAAACATAATGGTATTCAGATAATGCGTAGACGTTATGCCAAATTATTAATAGAAAAGTATATGCTGTGTTATCGTGATTTAAATAGATGAGAAAAAAACGCATTGCCGTTTACAAATGTCTTAAACAGTCTTCTGTTTTACTCAAAAGGTTCAAAAGCTGCTGAAACAGTTCCTTCTGGAGAGTGTGCTTCCTCAGCTGATGAAGAAGGGAGAAAGAAAGAGTCCCACTATTCAGGACCAAATGAAGGCTGCTGTGATCGTACTGTATACGTGTAAACATTATGAGATCCAACTAGAGAAAGCAGAAATCGCTGGTCTATGTTTTGCTCTCTGCCTTCCCAACCTGCCTAAAGACGAGTTCCTGCAGTATTGGACAGATTTTACTCAACCCTTCGTACTTCTCAAAAAGTGAGTGCGTTGTTTTAACATTATAGTTTCTCAGCTATTGGCCTAAATCAAAAGATGGGATGCTTCACATAAAATTCAATAACTCAGTGGCAGTTACCTTTCCCTACAGGTTATATAGAGGCGAACGGACCAGAAGGCTGTTGTTTTAATGCTGCATTCATAACCAAAGGGAAAGGTGGTAATTACCAGTTATGTTGTAAATTCCAGTTGGATGCATTCACATGCTTTCAATTCATTGAGAAACACGACTCCAATTGAGTTGCAGAAACATCTCAAGGATGATCAATGGAAACAGGATGCACCTGAGCTCAATTTCGAGTCTCATAGCAAAGGGTCTGAATACTGATGTAAATGTGATATTTCATGTTTTATTTTTTTATTTTATATATTTCCAAACGTTTCTAAAAACCTGTTTTTCCTTTGTCATTATGGGGTATTCCAAATCAAATGTGCGCCAAATACAACAGGTGTAGTAGACCTTACAGTGAAATGCTGAATACAACAGGTGTAGTAGACCTTACAGTGAAATGCTTACTTACAGGCTCTAACCGATGGTGCAAAAAAGGTATTAGGTGAACAATAGATAGGTAAAGAAATAAGACAGGCTATATACAGTAGCGAGGCTATAAAAGTAGCGAGGCTACATACAGACACCGGTTAGTCAGGCTGATTGAGGTAGTATGTACATGTAGATATGGTTAAAGTGACTATGCATATATGATGAACAGAGAGTAGCAGTAGCGTAAAAGAGGGGTTGGTGGGTGGCGGGACACAATGCAGTGTGTAGATTGATGAGGGGAAAAAACTATTTAATCCATTTTAGAATAAGGCTGTAATGCAACAAAATGTGAAAAAAGTAATGCGGTCATACTTGTATATTCATGCCAAAACATGATAAAACATTTGAATTCACTGACAGAGAGATAGCTAATGAAACACTAGCCTCCTGATCAGGCAAATTGGCTAAATGGTCAGCGGACTTACAGCTTCATACGGTCAAGACAATTCGTATTGCATGCTGCATATTTCAAGTCCACTCGAAAACAGATGCACTACATGACCAAAAGTATGTGGACACCTGCTCGTCAAACATCTCATTCCAAAATCATGGGCATTAAATGCAGTTGGTCCCCACTTTGCTGCGATAACAGCCTCCACTCTTCTGGGAAGGCCAATAAAAAAACTTTGACCAATAAAAAAACTAAATTAAGTTGGGTTCTTAAAGAAAAGGAGACTATTGCCATGTTTGCCTCATGTCGGAAACTCTGAAATTACCGACTTGCTTAGATGATACTCGAGTTTCTCACTAGGAAGCTCGATGCAAATAATAAGTTCCCGAGTTTCCGACATGATGTGAACGCGGCATAAGCTGCCTTACTAAAGTAACCAGAAGGTAAGATAAGGCTGCCGTTTTTACAATAGTGTTTATTAAATAGCAAAGGCTACGGGAACCAATAATAGCAATAGCATAGGCTATTGAAACAAATAATAGCAATAGCATAGGCTATTGAAACAAATAATAGCAATAGCATAGGCTATTGAAACAAATAATAGCAATAGCATAGGCTATTGAAACAAATAATAGCAATAGCATAGGCTATTGAAACAAATAGCAATAGCATAGGCTATTGAAACAAATAATCGCAACAGTAAAATACATATCGTTTTTTCTAAATATGTTTGCATTCTTGGCAGCAGTCAACATTGTTCTAACTGGTTTGAACGAGTATAGGCTTTACAAATCACACTTATTTCAGAAAAAAAATACAAGGATTCTGTTAATTGTATGTGTGAAGCACGTTCTCAGTAAGCAAGATATAACCTATCCACTGTTGATATGGAATTTCTAGGACTGTATCATTTTGGAGGAGGCACTCTTTGGAAATGGCGATGGATATTTGAACAAGGGAAATTAAGTGTGTTGTTAGACTTATCTGAATTGTGAATAATGCAAAAGCATAATGGCAAAAGCCTCCAAAATATGTATCTTGAGTAGACCAATTTTAAAAACCTTTTATGGATAGGCTAATGCATGGCCAGGATTTTAAAAAGACACCTGACCCATTGCTGTTTAAACAATGTAGAGGAAATTCTAACCAGAAAAGAAGAGAGACTGTACATTCTTCGCACAACTTATTTTATTATAAGAATTACATTTCTGGAACGGTTTACAATCACACAACCGATGCATAGCTTTTATTAGAAAAATACAACCCCCCCCCCCCCCTTTTGGGTGGTGTGATAACCAATAGCCGTGAGGAAGCACTGTTTGGTGACCCTAATGTACACTATGGAAGTGAGAAACTGCGGTTGGGTTGTGATAAGGTGCTGTTGAGAACGCTCATTGTCTCAACACTGTTTCTAAAAGGAACCGAAACCATTTGTCTTGCTCGTCTGTCACAGCTTAGTTCAGTCTACTGCTAAATAGCAGCATGATCTATTAATCTGTGCGCAAATGATGGCCAGCATCCCGGAGTCGCCTCTTCACTGTTGACATTGAGACTGGTTTTGCGGGTACTATTTAATGAAGCTGCCAGTTGAGTACTTGTGAGGCGTTTGTTTTTCAAACTAGACACACTAATGTACTTGTCCTCTTGCTCAGTTGTGCACCGGGGGCCTCCCACTCCTCTTTCTATTCTGGTTAGTTTGCGCTGTTCTGTGAAGGGAGTAGTACACAGCGTTGTACGAGATCTTCAGTTTCTTGGCAATTTCTCGCATGGAATAGCCTTCATTTCTCAGAACAAGAATAGACTGCTGAGTTTCAGCAGAAAGGTCTTTGTTCTTGGCCATTTTGAGCCTGTAATCGAACCCACAAATGCTGATGCTCCAGATACTCAACTAGTCTAAAGAAGGCCAGTTTTATTGCTTTTTTTAATCAGAACAACAGTTTTCAGCTGTGCTAACGTCATTGCAAAAGGGCTTTCTAATGATCAATTAACCTTTTAAAATGATAAACTTGGATTAGCTAACACAACGTGCCATTGGAACACAGGAGTGATGGTTGCTGATAATGGGCCTCTGTACGCCTATGTAGATATTCCATAAAAAATCTGCCGTTTCCAGCTACAATAGTCATTTACAACATTAACAATGTCTACACCGTATTTCTAATCAATTTGATGTTGTTTTAATGGACACATTTTTTTTTGTTGTTGAAATTTCTAAGTGACCCCAAACTCTTGACGGTAGTGTTTTACTTTTTTAAATTTCCCTTTGATACTGGGGTTAGCGATTCAGGTCCAGCAGTGTCAGAAATATTTGAGTTATTTTCACAGTGAGAATCATGGGCGGAATAGCTGCCGGTGGCATGAAAAGGTTTTTGATTAATAAATAAGTTGTTGGTGTGATGAGGGCTTGACCACTCACTGAGCAATCAACGATCCCCATTGTTCCCTATTGCTTAATACTGCTTGCCGTTGTCTGAAATTGTGGAGATTATTGACGGTCTTTGCTTTGTCATCAACTCCAATTTGGCTGAAGGGTAAAGTTTATTCTCGTCCTAGTCCAGTGTGGATTGATAGGCTAATTTTTAAATAGCATCATGCTAAATAGGTTTGGCGTGTTTCTAGTCCACATTGTTGTAATTGGCTTCAACGTGTAGTCTAGGCATAAATGTCTTTACGCATCACACAGACGTTACTTCTCTCCTAAACAGATTGCCAGAGCTGTTGGTGACATTACCTCTCTCCTAAACAGATTGCCAGAGCTGTTGGTGACATTACCTCTCTCCTAAACAGATTGCCAGAGCTGCTGGTGACATTACCTCTCTCCTAAACAGATTGCCAGAGCTGCTGGTGACATTACCTCTCTCCTAAACAGATTGCCAGAGCTGCTGGTGACATTACCTCTCTCCTAAACAGATTGCCAGAGCTGTTGATGACATTACCTCTCTCCTAAACAGATTGCCAGAGCTGTTGATGACATTACCTCTCTCCTAAACAGATTGCCAGAGCTGCTGGTGACATTACCTCTCTCCTAAACAGATTGCCAGAGCTGTTGATGACATTACCTCTCTCCTAAACAGATTGCCAGAGCTGCTGGTGACATTACCTCTCTCCTAAACAGTTTGCCAGAGCTGTTGGTGACATTACCTCTCTCCTAAACAGATTGCCAGAGCTGTTGGTGACATTACCTCTCTCCTAAACAGATTGCCAGAGCTGCTGGTGACATTACCTCTCTCCTAAACAGATTGCCAGAGCTGTTGATGACATTACCTCTCTCCTAAACAGATTGCCAGAGCTGTTGGTGACATTACCTCTCTCCTAAACAGATTGCCAGAGCTGCTGGTGACATTACCTCTCTCCTAAACAGATTGCCAGAGCTGTTGATGACATTACCTCTCTCCTAAACAGATTGCCAGAGCTGTTGATGACATTACCTCTCTCCTAAACAGATTGCCAGAGCTGCTGGTGACATTACCTCTCTCCTAAACAGATTGCCAGAGCTGTTGATGACATTACCTCTCTCCTAAACAGATTGCCAGAGCTGCTGGTGACATTACCTCTCTCCTAAACAGTTTGCCAGAGCTGTTGGTGACATTACCTCTCTCCTAAACAGATTGCCAGAGCTGTTGGTGACATTACCTCTCTCCTAAACAGATTGCCAGAGCTGTTGGTGACATTACCTCTCTCCTAAACAGATTGCCAGAGCTGCTGGTGACATTACCTCTCTCCAAAACAGTTTGCCAGAGCTGTTGATGACATTACCTCTCTCCTAAACAGATTGCCAGAGCTGCTGGTGACATTACCTCTCTCCTAAACAGATTGCCAGAGCTGTTGATGACATTACCTCTCTCCTAAACAGATTGCCAGAGCTGTTGATGACATTACCTCTCTCCTAAACAGATTGCCAGAGCTGCTGGTGACATTACCTCTCTCCTAAACAGATTGCCAGAGCTGTTGATGACATTACCTCTCTCCTAAACAGATTGCCAGAGCTGTTGATGACATTACCTCTCTCCTAAACAGATTGCCAGAGCTGCTGGTGACATTACCTCTCTCCTAAACAGATTGCCAGAGCTGTTGATGACATTACCTCTCTCCTAAACAGATTGCCAGAGCTGCTGGTGACATTACCTCTCTCCTAAACAGTTTGCCAGAGCTGTTGGTGACATTACCTCTCTCCTAAACAGATTGCCAGAGCTGTTGGTGACATTACCTCTCTCCTAAACAGATTGCCAGAGCTGTTGGTGACATTACCTCTCTCCTAAACAGATTGCCAGAGCTGTTGATGACAATTACCTCTCTCCTAAACAGATTGCCAGAGCTGTTGGTGACATTACCTCTCTCCTAAACAGATTGCCAGAGCTGCTGGTGACATTACCTCTCTCCAAAACAGTTTGCCAGAGCTGTTGATGACATTACCTCTCTCCTAAACAGATTGCCAGAGCTGTTGGTGACATTACCTCTCTCCTAAACAGATTGCCAAAGCTGTTGGTGACATTACCTCTCTCCTAAACAGATTGCCAAAGCTGTTGGTGACATTACCTCTCTCCTAAACAGATTGCCAGAGCTGTTGGTGACATTACCTCTCTCCTTAACAGATTGCCAAAGCTGTTGGTGACATTACCTCTCTCCTAAACAGATTGCCAAAGCTGTTGGTGACATTACCTCTCTCCTAAACAGATTGCCAGAGCTGTTGGTGACATTACCTCTCTCCTAAACAGATTGCCAGAGCTGTTAGTGACATTACCTCTCTCCTAAACAGATTGCCAGACTTGTTGGTGACATTACCTCTCTCCTAAACAGATTGCCAGACTTGTTGGTGACATTACCTCTCTCCTAAACAGATTGCCAGACTTGTTGGTGACATTACCTCTCTCCTAAACAGATTGCCAGAGCTGTTAGTGACATTACCTCTCTCCTAAACAGATTGCCAGACTTGTTGGTGACATTACCTCTCTCCTAAACAGATTGCCAGACTTGCTGGTGACATTACCTCTCTCCTAAACAGATTGCCAGACTTGTTGGTGACATTACCTCTCTCCTAAACAGATTGCCAGACTTGTTGGTGACATTACCTCTCTCCTAAACAGATTGCCAGACTTGTTGGTGACATTACCTCTCTCCTAAACAGATTGCCAGACTTGTTGGTGACATTACCTCTCTCCTAAACAGATTGCCAGAGCTGTTGATGACATTACCTCTCTCCTAAACAGATTGCCAGAGCTGTTGATGAAATTACCTCTCTCCTAAACAGATTGCCAGAGCTGTTGATGACATTACCTCTCTCCTAAACAGATTGCCAGAGCTGTTGATGACATTACCTCTCTCCTAAACAGATTGCCAGAGCTGTTGATGACATTACCTCTCTCCTAAACAGATTGCCAGAGCTGTTGATGACATTACCTCTCTCCTAAACAGATTGCCAGAGCTGTTGATGACATTACCTCTCTCCTAAACAGATTGCCAGAGCTGTTGATGACATTACCTCTCTCCTAAACAGATTGCCAGAGCTGTTGGTGACATTACCTCTCTCCTAAACAGATTGCCAGAGCTGTTGATGACATTACCTCTCTCCTAAACAGATTGCCAGAGCTGTTGATGACATTACCTCTCTCCTAAACAGTTTGCCAGAGCTGTTGGTGACATTACCTCTCTCCTAAACAGATTGCCAGAGCTGTTGATGACATTACCTCTCTCCTAAACAGTTTGCCAGAGCTGTTGGTGACATTACCTCTCTCCTAAACAGATTGCCAGAGCTGTTGGTGACATTACCTCTCTCCTAAACAGATTGCCAGAGCTGTTGGTGACATTACCTCTCTCCTAAACAGATTGCCAGAGCTGTTGGTGACATTACCTCTCTCCTAAACAGATTGCCAGAGCTGTTGATGACATTACCTCTCTCCTAAACAGATTGCCAGAGCTGTTGGTGACATTACCTCTCTCCTAAACAGATTGCCAGAGCTGTTGGTGACATTACCTCTCTCCTAAACAGATTGCCAGAGCTGTTGGTGACATTACCTCTCTCCTAAACAGATTGCCAGAGCTGTTGGTGACATTACCTCTCTCCTAAACAGATTGCCAGAGCTGTTGGTGACATTACCTCTTTCCTAAACAGATTGCCAGAGCTGTTGGTGACATTACCTCTCTCCTAAACAGATTGCCAGAGCTGTTGGTGACATTACCTCTCTCCTAAACAGATTGCCAGAGCTGTTGGTGACATTACCTCTCTCCTAAACAGATTGCCAGAGCTGTTGATGACATTACCTCTCTCCTAAACAGATTGCCAGAGCTGTTGATGACATTACCTCTCTCCTAAACAGATTGCCAGAGCTGTTGGTGACATTACCTCTCTCCTAAACAGATTGCCAGAGCTGTTGGTGACATTACCTCTCTCCTAAACAGATTGCCAGAGCTGTTGGAGAAACTGATAGGCATTGCGAAGGAGGAGGGGATTCTAGTGATTCCCATACTCCATCTTCTCAAAGGTTCCTCAAAACCCTTTGAACCAATCCCTGTCACAATCACACCAAGTTGCAAGACTTGGGCAGGTCTGCAAAATACTTGGGCAGGTCTGCAAAACGTGACCAACACTTCACTGAACAGCAAGGACAGCAGGTACCATATTTTTCTCCCATTTTCACGTAGGCAAATATTTGTGACTATCGGGGTTGGGGTCGGTTCCATTTCAATTCGGTGAATTTAGGCTGTAAAAAGAATTCTCATAGAAAAGCATTGAGGAAAATTTGAATTAGAATCTGTTTAGGCCTAGTGAATTCACTGAATTGAAATGGAATTAGCCCCAACCCTGGTGACTATCTCACCAGATAAAAGTGAATCCTTTACTTAGCTTAGTTTAGCCCTCTTACTTTTTTGTGGGGGTGGGGGAAACGATGCTAATAACCCTTAACTCCTCAATTTTTAGAACAATGTTGAATCTCATTAAAGCCAATGGACATTTAGTGGCGATTGACAGACTAGCGAGCCGCTCCTGGATGTGTCTACTGACCGTAGACGATCTGGTAGAATACAGCTCCGTCATTAAAGTTGAGCTCCTGGACATGCTTGTTGTTTTTACTGTGAAGGCTCCTGTGTGTGTATCAACCAGCAACAACGGGGTGAGTTAAAAATCACTACTGTAGTTGAAGAAATTGTATTGTACTAAAGAAACGCACGAAGAATGGTTCTAACTTAAATGTTATTTTCATGCCCTACAGAATTTCACTGCCACTCTTTCACATATTCAAAACCATCTTAAAGAGCAAAAATACAGGTGATTGACATACTTGTCTAATGAGTTTGTTTCAATATTGTCAGTTTTGTTTCTTTTAATGACAGTTGAAAACTACACATCTTTTTTTTTTTGTTGCTGCAGTTCTTTCAGTGATGATTATGGGAGTGAGTGCTTGGCAACAACAGTGGAATTGCTTAAGAAGATATGCAATGGAGGCCGATCCTCAAAATGCACAGCTATCCCTGTAGACTGTGTGAGCTTGTTAGTCTCAGTATCAAACTTTTCCCAGTCCAAGGTATGTAGAAATGATATTACTGTTACCATTATTTAATCAGGAAGGTTAAGGAGAACACATTCTCTCGGACAAAAAACAATCTGATGACCTGACCGTTCTCTTTCACAACAACAATATATAAAGCAATGCTGGCAATATACTGTCCGGTATTAGAATGATTTTGAACAATTCACTTGTTGGAGACCTAATGTCAGGCAGTGTCCATGTTATGTTACATCGCTGTGTTACATCGCATGTAATAATATCATAAAACAATATATTATAAACTGGCTGGTTCCAGTCCTGAATGCTGATTGGCTGACAGTCGTGGTATATCAGACCATATACCACGGGTATGACAAAACATTTCTACTGCTCTAATTTACATTGGTAACCAGTTTTTATCGCCAATATACCACGGCTAAGGGCTGTGTCCAGGCACTCCGCGCTGCGTCGTGCCTAAGAACAGCCCTTAGCCATGGTACATTGGCCATATACCACACCCTCTCGGGAGCTTATTGCTTAAATAAATACTAGCATATATCCTCAGCAGTCTTGACTCTGAGGTAATGGAACCAGTGTCTTTTAAACCAAAACCATTGGCACCGGTGTCTTATTAAAATCACATAGTGTGTTCCTAGTATTAGACTTAATGGGATGTAGACTATGTCCGAATACTCATACTAGCGTTCTAAGGTATGCATTTTAGGTATGCGAAAAGCAGAAAGTTTTGTATGCTTTAAATGCCAGAATGTCATATTCATTTCGGCTTTTCGTCTAGTAGAATTCACTGCACACTAAAAAGACGATAGTCTTTCCAGATTCACGTGTTTGACAACAGATAAAGGGGACACGCTGAACCCAAAATGTATGAATGGTGGGAATCAACACAGTTCTGCGTTAGATGAGGAATTCTCAGGATGCCAGTGTGTTGATGATATGTGTTGCTTACTGCATTTGTTTTTACTGAACAGAAAGTGTGTAATGTAGTCGTAGGCAAGTAGTAGGCATGACACATTTTGGACACAGCCATTAGATTTCCTACTGCCAAACAATAATTACGAGACTTTTTATAGACTATAGATTTTGTTTGACATGTACTAGAAGCACGGGGGGTTGTTCATGAAACCTGGTTGTCAAATTTATTGGTGGCTTGTATACAAGGATACCATCCAATCAATCAAATCTCAAAATCTTAATCACATTTTCTTATCACTTTTATAAACAGATGGATATGATTTACTTGTTTTGAACTAATCCTTGTGTTTCTGTATTTCCTAAGAGTAAAATCCTATCCTGATATCAGTGATCCCTCAGACCATTGCACTAGTCATGCAATCATTTCCAGAGATATGTGTGACTTAAGATTAAAACGGTTAAATTTCTAACTTTTTTTCTTCTTTTTTAACTGTAAATTTTGAAAATCACTTTTTTTTTTAAAGACATGTGACCTGGGAGAAGACCATATCTGTTCGAAGAATCTGAGGCTGCTGTCTGAGTCGATCGACATAGTCAGATCCTGGATCAGTACGACCTTCAAAGACAAGTTGCGCGATACATCAGAGATCAAGGTGAGAGAATTACTAAACCTTTTTATTGCACAGATTATGGGCCACGCATTTTTTTAATAAGAAGCTACATTGTTAATGCAGTAACATTTTACTTGCATACAGGTGTGTCCGTGTTATGTTTACATGGCATGTAATAATATAATTTTAAAAATATATTATTAACTGGGTGGTTCGAGCCCTGAATGCTGATTGGTTGTCAGCCGTGGTATATCAGACCATATACCACAGGTATGACAAAACATTGTATGCATGTATGAGCCTTTTATATTTTATTATAATAAGAATTACGTCTGTCTTTGTGGTAACATTTCAACTGACTTAAAACAGCTGGTATTTAGTCAGGATTTCTCTTATAAGATGTTAGAAAGGGGTCATACATCACACGTTTCATAATGTATCGTACATGCTAAATAAATATATCATTAAAATAAAAAGTTCATGTATTACGTTCATGCCAGATTCATTAATGCCGTATGTTGTCTCATAGCAGTTTTTTAAATTTAAAAAGTAAAAAGTATTATTGTACGTGCATTTGTTAACCACTTGTTCTCCTTATTGGTTATGATTCACAGATGTGGAATAGCATCATCTCTCATAGTTTTGTAAATGTGGATTTCACCAAGAAATGGAGACAAACTTTCTGTACGGATTTAGAGGGCAAACTTAAACAGGTGTGGATCTACTACAAAGAGCATTTGATTAACTCTCTTTATTATACGAGTCCAGTGGAGATGTTTTTGATTTGTTAAAAACACATTTTCAGATCTCCTCTCTGGATCAAATAGCGATATACTGCTCAAAGATGGAGGAACTGGATAGCTGTCATCCTACTGTGACTTGTAGTATTGAGAAATGTGCTCTTGAAGCTGTCCCCTCATTGTGCCAGGTATGAGTACTCCTCAAGTAGTCCAAATAGAAACCTTTAAATCCTCATATTTCTGCACACTTTTAAATGAACAGGAAAAATGTGTTTGAGATGTTTGCTGGGGCCTAATGCTTACAGGAATACTTTTGTTGGTAATAAATACAGGTAACTGCCAAAATAATGGAAACACTTGAGTAAATTAGGTTTTCTGGCAGCTGTGGTGTGGAGTGCATTTTCCTGGAATGGTTTAGCTTCACTCAACCCCTTAGAGGCCAAGGTAAATGCCAATAAATACACAGCCATTCTGAGTGATCACTTTCAGCCCATGGTGAATCATTTCTATCCTGATGATATCTTCCAGGATGACAATGCCCCCATCCACAGGGCATGAGGGGTCAATTAATGGTTTGATGAGCAGGAAAACGATGTAAATCATATGCCATGGCCGTCTCAGTCTTCAGATCGCAACCCCAATTTAACACTTATGAGAGATTTTGGAGTGGGGCCTGAGACAGCGTTTTCCACCATCAAAACACTAAATGATGGTATTTCTCAAGGAAGAATGGTGTCACATCCCTCCAATAGAGTTCCAGATACTTTAAGAATCTATGCCAAGTGCTTTGAAGCTGTTCTGGCAGCTCGTGGTGGCCTAACGCCCTATTAAACACTATTTTGGGGGGGTTCCTTTATTTTGGCAGTTACATGAATGATTCAATGTAGGCATATGCACATGCTGCATTACAAATGGAAAATAATCTTGAACTAATGTAATTTGAATGATTTTTCTCACACAGAGCAAATCAGAGGGGAAACTCTTTGAGAGGTTTCAGATTAACAGGAAGTTTGGGAAACTCATCTCAGCCATAATCCAGAAAACCTGGCCAAGAGATAACCATGGAAACAAGGACGAGGTGGTCTTTCAACACCTCATGACTTGGACTGCAGCCAAGAATATATTTGAACTACATGGTACTCACACTTTCCTATTAACCATTGTGTAGCTCAAACACTTCATCCATTCAAACACTTAAAATGTACTGTGTGTCGTTCTTTGTGTGTCGTTTAGGTGCTGATGAAAAGCTGATTGAGCAGGTCTCTAAAGAGGCCAAGGTCAAAATTACTGAAGCAATCTCATCCTTCAAAGTCATTTGTAACCAGCTGATCAACGGAAGCATCAAGATCCAACTGCTCAACGACATCTTAGGAAAGAAAGATACTTTCACAGAGCTGATGGCGATAGGTATGGAAGGTTGTGTGTTCTGTCTTGGGGCAGCAGGTAGCCTAGTGGTTAGAGCGTTGGGCCAGTAACTGAAAGATTGCTGGATCGAATTCCAGAGCCGACAAGGTCAAAATGTGTCGTTCTGCCCCTGAACAAGGCAGTTTAACCCACTGTTCCCTTGTAAATAAGAATTTGTTCTTAACTGACTTGCCTGGTTAAATAAAGGTTAAATAAAAATATATACAGTGAGGGAAAAAAGTATTTCATCCCCTGCTGATTTTGTACGTTTGCCCACTGACAAAGAAATTATCAGTCTATAATTTTAATGGTAGGTTTATTTGAACAGTGAGAGACAGAATAACAACAAAAAAATCCAGAAAAATGCATGTCAGAAATGTTATAAATTGATTTGCATTTTAATGAGGGAAATAAGTATTTGACCCCCTCTCAATCAGAAAGATTTCTGGCTCCCAGGTGTCTTTTATACAGGTAACGAGCTGAGATTAGGAGCACACTCTTAAAGGGAGTGCTCCTAACCGCAGCCTGTTACCTGTATAAAAGACACCTGTCCACAGAAGCAATCAATCAATCAGATTCCAAACTCTCCACCATGGCCAAGACCAAAGAGCTCTCCAAGGATGTCAGGGACAAGATTGTAGACCTACACAAGGCTGGAATGGGCTACAAGACCATCGCCAAGCAGCTTGGTGAGAAGGTGACAACAGTTGGTGTGATTATTCACAAATGGAAGAAACACAAAAGAACTGTCAATCTCCCTCGGCCTGGGGCTCCATGCAAGATCTCACCTCGTGGAGTTGCAATGATCATGAGAACGGTGAGGAATCAGCCCAGAACTACACGGGAGGATTTTGTCAATGATCTCAAGGCAGCTGGGACCATAGTCACCAAGAAAACAATTGGTAACACACTACGCCGTGAAGGACTGAAATCCTGCAGCGCCCGCAAGGTCCCCCTGCTCAAGAAAGCACATATACATGCACGTCTGAAGTTTGCCAATGAACATCTGAATGATTCAGAGGACAACTGGGTGAAAGTGTTGTGGTCAGATGAGACCAAAATGGAGCTATTTGGCAGTAACTCAACTCGCCGTGTTTGGAGGAGGAGGAATGCTGCCTATGACCCCAAGAACACCATCCCTACCGTCAAACATGGAGATGGAAACATTATGCTTTGGGGGTGTTTTTCTGCTAAGGGGACAGGACAACTTCACCGCATCAAAGGGACGATGGACGGGGCCATGTACCGTCAAATCTTGGGTGAAAACCTCCTTCCCTCAGCCAGGGCATTGAAAATGGGTCGTGGATGGGTATTCCAGCATGACAATGACCCAAAACACACGGCCAAGGCAACAAAGGAGTGGCTCAAGAAGAAGCACATTAAGGTCCTGGAGTGGCCTAGCCAGTCTCCAGGCCTTAATCCCATAGAAAATCTGTGGAGGGAGCTGAAGGTTCGAGTTGCCAAACGTCAGCCTCGAAACCTTAATGACTTAATGCCACCAAGTACTAAGTCATGTTTTGCAGAGGGGTCAAATACTTATTTCCCTAATTAAAATGCAAATCATTTTATAACATTTTTGACATGCGTTTTTCTGGATTTTTGTTGTTGTTATTCTGTCTCTCACTGTTCAAATAAACCTATCATAAAAATTATAGACTGATCATTTCTTTGTCAGTGGGCAAACGTACAATATCAGCAGGGGATCAAATACTTTTTTCCCTCACTGTATATATATATTTTGAAGGCTTGTGATTGGCTGTTTTTCTGCTCATGAGGAAATGGGTAAGTCATAATGACATTAATGGCTGTGATATGCTTGTTTGGATCTCAATGCAGATTGTCTATCTTTGAATGAGAAGTGCAAGAACCGTGCCTCCGTGGAAAAGCTTCTCAATCTGAGGTCTGAGGAGGCTGGAGCTGTCAACCATGAGAAGGAGCTGGTGGAAATCTTGCTCACCATGAGCCGCAAACTAAAGGAACACATCACAGGTGTGTGTGTGTGTGTGTGTGTGTGTGTGTGTGTGTGTGTGTGTGTGTGTGTGTGTGTGTGTGTGTGTGTGTGTGTGTGTGTGTGTGTGTGTGTGTGTGTGTGTGTGTGTGTGTGTGTGTGTGTGTGTGGGAGACTGGGAGAATCTGATTGTAATAGCAAAATCTTTACTGTTTTTATGTGCCATTGCAGTTTATTTTGGGGACATGGAAGAGAGACAACTGACCAACATCGAGGACATGACCTTGGACCAGTTCATGAAGGTTCATCCATTTGACCAGCCCTCCTCTGGAATGCATGGTGTCGTTACGTACTTTGATCTGGATCAGAGCATGCGACAGATGGCAGATGTTTGGCACATGTTTGGAGACAGCCACATATTCAAGATGCTGTGGGAGAAACAGACCAAAGACTTTGCGTCTGAAGTTGATTCTTTAGTAACACCAAAGGAGGTAACCAATGGTATTTTTAGACCTTGCTACACTAAATACAGGAAGTACTACGAAGGTCTGAAGAATGGCAGTCTCAAGCTTAAAAAGGTTGATATCCTCTTCAATGACTACAAGGGCAAATATGAAAAGCTGGCAATGGATTTCGACATCATGTGCAGACTTAACAAGTCAGATAACAAACACTGGATCAAGGAAAGGATCCAGCAGATTGAGCAGTACCATGGCCTTCACTTGGCCGTGAAGTCTGCAAAAGTTATTATGAAGGTCAAGGAGACCCTAAATCTTCGAGGCGACTTCAAGGCCCTACAGACACTGCTAGACATTGTAAGGAGCTGATTTCTGAATTCAAATTGTCTACATTTTTTGTGTGAAAAACTCCCCATTTTAGTTTTTTGCATGATTTACTCAAAACCCATAGTGAAATAGATTGACTCTAAACGTGAAATAAGGGGTAATCAACGAGGGCAGGGGGAGTCCTGGGTAAATAACCCTTGATGAGAAGCGCTCCCGGCACGTTGCGGAGGGGCTGACCTAGCATGTAGTTGGGTTAGTTCCGCAGGACTCAACAGAGCCCTGAGTTATATAACTCGTACACCATGGCTGTTGCCACAGAAAACAATACTAACGCACACATTTGCCAGTAGAAAAGTAATTCAATTGAAATAATTCATTGTGTCCCTACTCCCGAGTGGCGCAGCAGTCTAAGGCACTGCATCTCAGTGCAAGAGACGTCACTGCAGTCCCTGGTTCCAATCCAGGCTGCATCACATTTGGCCGTGATTAGAAGTCACATAGGGTGGCGCACAATTGGCTCAGCGACGTCTGGGTTTGACCAGGGTAGGCCGTCATTGTAAATAAGAATTTGTTCTTAACTGACTTAAATAAAGGTAAATAAATAAAAAAAGATTCTGTGAACATCCGCTGAAGCTAGCTAGCTAGCTAACTAGTTATCAGAGGGAACACGTGGTAATGTTTGACGTTCAGTTTCACCTCTTGGCAACATTGTAGCTGTCTAGACCGAGGTGATTCATATGGCTCCTGGACCACAAACCAAATGTGGCAGAAAAAAAACATGACAGAGCTTGTCAAAAGTAAATGAATGCTAGCTAGCTAAATTCATCTGCATCCTCTGTCCACATTGGTCTTGCATTTAAAATATTTGGTTTGTGTAGATAGCAAAGTCGTTTGTAGCTAACATTGATGCCAATGAATCTAAAGGCAAATCAAATTTTATTTGTCACATACACATGGTTAGCAGATGTTAATGCGAGTGTGGCGAAATGCTTGTGCTTCTAGTTCCGACCATGCAGTAATATCTAACAAGTAACCTAACAATTTCACAAGTAAAGTGGGTTTTGTGAATGGATATTGTACATACAGTATTTGGGCACTTTTTGGGGGGGTTGGAATTTCTTCTTAGCTGTGGAATATAATTTTTTTGCCAGGTGTTTATTTGAAAATAATCAACCACCGGCCAATCATAATAGAATATTCCCGCCAAGCTGTGGGAAATGCACACTACTCAAGTCAAGCTAGGATTAAGTGTGTATAAAGTTAGCCTTTTGACTTTTCATCTGCATTCACTTTTATTGAATTGCTTATAGTTGTTGTACACCACAACATAAACCAGTGGTAACTGAACAACAATGGATCCAGGTACATTTCTCAGCCTTTTTCATCTTCTGTTCTCAGATGAGCGCAGATTTGAATGAAGAGCACCTTGATCAGATTGACAATGACCTAATGCAGGCCAAGACAGATCTGGTGGACATCACAGAGCCTCGCAGACTATGCCTCTTGGAACTTGGCCACGCAAAAGATTTTGTCATCTGGGTTAAAGAGGCCCTGAAAGGTAAAGAAGAGGCTTATGGTTAAACATCTTCGTTACTCTAATACAGGGTTTCCTAAACTCTGTCCTCGGGATCCCAAGGGATGACCGTTTTGGGTTTTGCTCTAGCCATACACAACTAATCATCGAGTTTTGATCATTTGAATCAGCTGTTTAGTGCAAAAAACAAAACGTGCACCGCTTGAAGTCCCGAGGACTAAGTTTAGGAAACGCTGCTTTAATACTTAGAAAAATCTGTAAAATATATCTGCATTGATTTATATTTATTTTACAGATATCAATGAGCTGAAAGTGTTTGTTGACCTGGCCTCCATCTCTGCCGGGGAGAATGATCTTGATGTGGACCGTGTGGCCTGTTTCCACGATGCCGTTCATGGATACTCCCCATTGCTCTTCGAACTGAAGCAAGATTCCGGTTTTCAGACCGTTAAAGAGGTGATGAAGAAGCTCTGGAGAACATTGGATAATGATTGCAACCTCCCAAAAAAGCTGGTGAGATGAACATTTAACATAAAAACAACGACCGTTTTTTAATAATCCATTTTAAATAAACAGTCAATGTCTGACACTTAATTCTCTGTTTGAAGCATGACACAGCACGACACTTGGAGTGGTTGAAAACTGTGAAGGATTTCCACGGGTCTGTGGAGCTGTCCTCCATCTCCTTAGCAACCGCCATCAACAAAAAGGGCGTCTACACCATCAGTGCACAGAACCAAAAGAAGGTAGACAGTATTACCATGTAATATACTGTATGGATAACATTTTCGTCAAGAAAAAAAAAATACAGATCTGCAATGTGATTTAGGTTCTATCTTAAACAATGTGCGTGAGATGGAGGCCATTACATGATGCCATTACCATGTGATGTATTAGGAACTACCTGCTATCTGACGGGCAAAACGTTGGACCCCCTATATGTTGTAGTACCACAAGGGGTTCTAGACTGTTTTTTTGTGTAACTAAATTTCACAGATAAGATGATATGTACAGATATAAAGCCCAACAGACCAATGAGCATCTGACTTTCCTGAAGTGTAAAGAAACCTCAATTTTAAGAATTTTGTGTGAAAGTAACACAGATACATTATTCTGTGTTCATTCTGAAACATTAATGGAATATTATGTGTGTTTTTATTTTTTTTAATTAACATTGTTTAAACATCATAACAACTGGACAGATTTTGTGTTTTAAAGAAACCGGTCTTATGTAATGACCCACAGCCTAATTAATGTGTTCACAATCTACTTACATGTTTTGGGAATGTTTAGAGAACACAAAACATTTCAGTATTTAGTCAACATACCCCAAGTTACACAGTTTTTTTGCGGAAATCAAATCAAAAACGTGACTTATCCATTTCCTCATGAGCAGAAAAACAGAGCCAATCACAAGCCTTCAAAATATATATACAGTGAGGGAAAAAAGTATTTGATCCCCTGCTGATTTTGTACGTTTGCCAACTGACAAAGAAATGATCAGTCTATAATTTTAAATGGTAGATTTATTTGAACAGTGAGAGACAGAATAACAACTAACAAAAAATCAAGAAAAACGCATGTCAAAAAACAGTAAAATGTATCCCTCTGTGTTGCTTTATTCTCAATCAAGTTGAGTCTTGAGACTTCCCTGAAGTTACACATCTCTGAGGAACATGGTGAGGAACAGGAGATACGTGCCTACTCACTGGAGGACCTGAGGGAGCTGCAGAACAAACTCATGCTCATGTCTGGTAAAGGGGACCAGCCTGAGGTGAACCGCTTTTCAGAGGTATATCCCAATATTTCAAAAAACGTTTTCAGATACTACTTGGTAATGTTGTTGTGCCTTAATTTAACTAGAAGGAACATTTTGATATTTTCAGTTATAATTGAGCACTTTGTGTTCGTTTTCTTAGGTTTTCGCCAGTGTCCAGAGATTGGCTGTGGCATTCATTGCCCTGTTTACAGCTGGGAACCCCCTGTTCCGAAACTGGAAAGCCAACATCAACTGTAATTCACTCAGTGAGGAGGCTGACATCATCATGGACTTCAACCTGGGCAGTGTTGTCAGTATGATTACGGTGGAGGGCAACATCGTGAATCAGCTTCCTGAGCTGTGCAGGAAGCTGGAGAAGTGTCTGAAGTACTGGAATGACTTTATGGACAAACAGAGATCCCACCATTACTACCTGAACTACTACAATGCAGAGCAGATAGTCTACCTGTGCAGTAAGCTGACTCAGCAAAATGTGGCCGATTTTGAAGACCAAGTTCTCATGATGCTGTCGTTCGTCAAACCCAACTGCACAGCCTCTGATCTGAGGCAGTCCCTCCATGCGCTGCAAAGTGAGATCCTCACCATACAATCAGAGCAAAATGAGGAAATTGAATGTCATACCTTTGTTGAAGTGTCAAGCAGCAGAGAGAGAAGTCCAGATTTTATGGTGAAGTTGATTCCTCTATCCGACAACCTGCCAAGTCTCATCGAACAAGAAATTGGCTCAGGAAAAGTGAATCTGATTTGGAATGCTTACATGAGAGACATGAAGAACTTTCTTCCAGACACTCTTGATGTCAGAAGCTTTGGAAGATTTTTAGAAATACTGGCCAACAAAAAGGAATATAAATATTTGCCCAAAAAATGGAACAAAAAAACAATTCAAAGGGATCTGCCCAAGGGCCTAGCTATTGGGAGCCCAAACCTTATTGTTTGCCCTCACGACGAGATCCTGGCATCTTGCATCTCCGTTTACATGAGTAGTGAATGTCAGCCATTGCCTACATATGATGAGGTGATACTGTGTAACTCTACCACACCTTTTGAGCAAGTGGAGCTGTTCCTCAGGCGCTGTCTCACCCCAGGCTACAGAGGACAGAAGATTTACACCATGCTCTACGGGGATCAGCTGAGTTATGAAGTGAGCTCCAAAACGGAGAGGTTTTTCAAGAGTATCACAATGCAGTGCCGGAAAGACTACAGGCTTGTGATCATCTGCAGTTCGGATCGAGAGCACACCTACCTTCCCTCAGCCTTTAGCCAGTACAGGTTACACATGGTACCCCAGGAACCTCTGATCATGATTCAGCGTTACCTGAACAGACACTATACAGTTCCAGCAGATCAGACCAGTGCTGCTGCTGTATTCAAAGACCGACAGTTTGTTGGAGTTGTGTCGTCCGAAAGAGCAGGAGTTGGTCAGTATATTTTGTAGACATTTCCGCTTGCAAATAGTACAATATGTAGATAATGTCTGCAGAAGTAAGTCATGTATTGAAGCGACTTTAACCCAACATCTAGCGACCTCATCAAGAGGTTTGGACGGTTAAGGTGTTGGCTTGGCAGTTGCTGGACCAGGGTTTAAGTCCCGGTCGGGGCTACCCCTACCCCAGAATTTGTTACAGTTTAATTTTCTGAACATCATTTGACACTAATAAGTAATACAAAAACAATTATTTCACACACATCTCTTTACAGATGTTTGTTTTAGGGTTATGATAAAGTAAGGAAGTAGTGCTAAGCTAGGTCAGATAGTTTTAAGCTGTTTTTCTTTAAAAACAACAAGGAAATTATTGAAACTGTCACTAAAATGCTACATGTAGCTCCTGAAGATGTGTGGTTGGCTAATTTGTCTTTCTTTAAAACGCCTAACTATTCAGCTTGTTTGGTTCCTCTGAATAATAACGTGTGTGATTGACTAATTTGTCTTTATTTAAAACGCCTAACTATTCAGCTTGTTTGGTTCCTCTGAATAATAACGTGTTGTTGATCCTTTCAGGTAAATCCCTTTATATCAAGAGGCTATTTGAAAAACTGAAGGACATCTTCATGAAGGCTACAGTGCTGAAATGCATTCGCTTGATCAAGCCGACGGTTGACGAAAATGTCATTCTTCAGTCTCTCCTCAACAACCCTGGGAAGAAAGAGCTGACCATCTTCCATTTTGATGTCACATCTACGGTAGTTATATTGGGGGGTATTTATTAAAGCTAGTTAGGTTTTCTCATGTGGGGGAAAAAAAATGTTTGTGCCTCTGAAATTGATTATTATAATGTTATTGATTAACATTATTTGATCATGTTTATTGTAGACAATAGCCCTTAACCTAGTTATGGTCTTCTTTTGAAAAATAAGTTTACATGCACCATTAAAATCAACAACCGCCAATATTCCTGTTTAAATGATGAACCGAATACCCCTAATAAATTCTGTCCACAACAAATGAATCCCTGGTAGTGGTTCAACAGGCACTTGAGAATTTTGCCTTGTATGCTTTAGGAAATTATTTTCTGCCGATGTTCCCACAACAATCATTTGTGTGAATTGCCTGCTATCTTTTAGTTTTGAGCTATGATGTTTTCACATCAAACACTTATTTAATACAAACAGTGACTTGTAAAAGATGTTGAACTACAATAAATCTAACTTCCTGGAAAGACAAAAGCTGAGCAGCTGATAGGTAAGAAGTTCTGATGAGCCTCTGAACTGCTGTAACGTGTGCTGAGCAGCAAGACAAAACACACAATTGATGACTTGTGTCATTCTCACAGTTACTGGTCCTAATGGCCGTGGCTGGCGCTGAATAAGCTCTGTGTGAGGTCATGGATCAACTACCGAAACTGTGGATTATGATAGGAGGATTTGATAGGAATAGGCGTGACTCTCGCTCACGCATAAAATCTTGATGCTTCATATATCCGATTCGAGTTAAAGTCGTTTCGGACGTCAATGTCCTTCGTCTGATTGCAATAACATCCAAACTCGACACTGTGATCATAGGGCTTCACAACAATCATTAAAGTTTGTCTACAAAAATAATCGGAGTGAAATCGTATTGTATACCCGGCATAAAACAACTGAAATTCTTGATATACTTGAATCTACTTTGAACTTAATTACATTTAGTCTTTTTTTGTAAATTCATTTACCCTCCATTGTTTTTTTTTATGCAATGTTTAACAGGTACGTAAGGGTCTTGATGAATGTCTGTTTAAACTGCTGGTCCTGGGCTATTTGATGGATTCTGAAGGAAGGATGTGGAAATGCAGCAACAAGCAGTTGTATGTGATTGAGATTCTACAGTCTACCGTAAACCAGCACAGAAATGAACCAACAATGGTATGCTTTTTAAAGACTATCAATGATAATTTGTTATCAGAGACTGTAATCAATGTACATGTATTTCTTGATTTTCTTAATCACACTTCTCCTCTTCTCTTTACAGAAAGCACCTGTCAACTTTACCTTCCTGGATGTGTTCCCAAACGTCTTCTGCCGCCCACCCAATGAGATTCTAGAGCTGGAAATGAGGATACAACAGGATCCCTCCATTACGAAGCCTGAAGACCCACTTATGGATGACCAAGAGTTCAAGAGTGACGCTTACCAACGACCATACCAATATCTGACACGATCCCATAATCACATCAACTTGGACAGATTTATGTACAGTGGAGTTGAAGGGACCCATGTCAAATGTCTCCAGTTGCTCCTTCTGTACTGTGGAATTAAGGACCCCTCATGGGCGGAGTTGAGGAATTTTACATGGTTCCTAAACCTTCAGCTGCGAGACTGTGAGACGTCCGTCTTCTGTGACGCCTCTATCACCGGGGACACTCTTCAGGGATTCAAGAACTTTGTGGTGGAGTTCATGATTCTAATGGCCAAAGATTTCGCTACTCCATCACTCAGCATCTCTGACCAGAGCCCTGGGAAACAGCAGATAACCGGAATACAAGAAGAAGACTTGGCACCCTTCCGGATCAGAAAGAGATGGGAGTCAGAACCACATCCCTACATCTTCTTCAATGATGACCACATGTCAATGACCTTCATTGGCTTTCACCTTCAGCCCAATAAAGAAAACTGGGTAGATGCCGTTGATCCATCCACAGGGAGTGTGATCAAAAGAAACATCATGACAAAAAAACTGTTTGATGGCCTGACGCTACAGAGAGTCCCTTTCAACATTGATTTTGATGAACTGTCGAGACAGGATAAAATTGAATGCATTTGCAATGTTATGGGAATCCGGCAGCATCTTGATCCTGATGAAACATATGAGCTTACAACTGACAATATATTGAAGATGCTGGCAATTCTCATGCGGTTCAGGTGCAGCATCCCTGTTGTAATCATGGGGGAGACAGGATGTGGGAAAACGAGGCTCATCAACTTCCTCTGTGAACTACAGAAGAGAGCGGTGACCACTCAGAATATGAAGCTAGTCAAAGTGCATGGAGGAACTAGCTCAGATATGATCTACGCCAATGTCAGAGAGGCAGAAGCCATTGCTTATAACAACAAACAAAGCTATGGCTTTGATTCTGTTCTCTTCTTTGATGAAGCCAACACAACAGACGCACTCAGCAGTATTAAGGAGGTCATATGTGATCATACTGTAGAAGGAGAACCTTTGCAATCCCAATGTGGCTTGCAAATCATCGCTGCATGCAACCCTTACAGAAAACACACAGATGAGATGATTCACAGATTGGAGACAGCTGGCCTAGGATACAGAGTCCGAGCTGAAGAGACAGATGAAAAGTTGGGGTCCATCCCGCTCCGCCAGCTGGTGTACCGAGTCCAGGCCTTGCCCCCAAGCATGATCCCTCTGGTGTGGGACTTTGGACAGCTCAATGATCACACTGAAAATATGTACATCAAGAAAATTGTCAAGAGGGTGGTTCAGACCAACATGATCAATGTGACATATGCAAGTTGGATCACAAATGTCCTGTCGGCTTCACAGAGGTACATGCGGAAAAGGAAAGATGAATGTAGCTTTGTAAGTCTCAGAGATGTGGAGCGTTGCATGCAAGCTTTTGTCTGGTTTTACAAAAACCATAAGATGCTACTTGCTGATTTGTGGGAGTTTGAGAGAAATCAAATTGCAGAGAGGCGTAAACAAATCCGAAGAGATCCAGTCTTGTGGTCTCTGGTGATGGCAGTGGGCGTGTGTTACCACGCCTGCTTGGAAAACAAAGAAGAGTACAGACAAAATATCTGCAAGTATCTCACAGGAGTATACACCCCATTGAAGGTGATGCAGGAAATCTCACTCATGCAGGATCTTTTCCTGAGTGGAGTGCCGCTGGGGGAAACAATTGCACGAAACAATGCTCTGAAAGAGAACGTCTTCATGATTGTTATCTGCATTGAGCTAAGAATCCCTCTCTTCTTGGTAGGGAAACCCGGGAGTTCTAAATCTCTGTCTAAAACCTTGGTGGCAGACGCCATGCAGGGTCAAGCTGCACACTCTGACCTCTACAAAAGGCTGAAGCAGATTCACCTGGTGTCCTTCCAGTGCAGCCCTCACTCTACACCAGCGGGCATCATCAACACGTTCAAACAATGTGCTCGTTTCCAGGAGGGAAAGAACCTGAAGGAGTACATATCTGTGGTGGTGCTGGATGAAATTGGATTGGCTGAGGACTCTCCCAAAATGCCCCTGAAAACCCTCCATCCTCTGCTAGAAGAGGGTTGCATTGATGATGAGCCATTACCACACAAGAAGGTTGGATTCATTGCCATTTCCAACTGGGCTTTGGACCCCGCGAAGATGAACAGAGGGATCTTTGTTTCACGCGGTGACCCTGACGAGAAGGAGCTGATTGAGAGTGCAAAAGGCATATGCTCGTCTGACACAATGATTTTGGAGAAAGTCAGAGATTTCTTTCAACCCTTTGCCAGGGCTTTCCTGAAAATCAGTCCAGAAAAAGGCAAAGGTTTCTTTGGTTTGCGTGACTACTACAGCTTAATCAAGATGCTTTTCGCAATTACCAAGGCCTCAGAGCAGATCCCTAGTGCAGAGAAAATTGTGGAGGCGGTACTGAGGAACTTCAGTGGAAGAGATGATGTGGACGCGGTCACAGTCTTCACCGAAACACTTAAGATCAATCCAAATCTGGAGAGGATCAGTGCCATTGAGCTTGTGAGACAAAACATCTCAGCTCAGGAGGAAGACTGCCGCTATTTGCTGCTACTGACCAAAAACTATGCAGCTTTACAGATCCTGCAGCAGACCTTTTTCTCAGAGAGCTGCCAGCCTGAGATTATCTTTGGGTCCAGCTTCCCCAAGGACCAAGAGTATACTCAGATCTGCCGCAACATCAACCGAATCAAGATCTGCATGGAAACCGGTCGAACCGTCGTGCTCTTGAACTTGCAGAACCTCTACGAAAGTCTCTACGATGCTCTCAACCAATACTACGTCTGCTTAGGAGGACAGAAGTACGTTGACCTGGGACTGGGGACCCATCGTGTCAAATGCAGAGTGCACAAAGACTTCAGGCTCATTGTCATTGAGGATAAAGAGGTGGTCTACAACCAGTTTCCAATCCCTCTTATCAACAGGCTTGAGAAACATTACCTGGATATCCATACTGTTCTTAGTAAAGAACAAAGGGAAATTGTTGAGGACTTGGAGAGATGGGTTGGGCAGTTTGTAGATCTTCGACAAAGCTCACCTGCGCCACAGACCTACAAGTACCAACCACCTGATGTTTTCATTGGCTTCCATGCGGACACGTGTGCCTCGGTGGTTCGTCAAGTGACAGAGAATCAGAGGGGAGACATGGACATGCCAGACCAACAAAGAAGAGTACTAGATGAGGCCAAACTCATCCTGGTGAACTGTGCCACTCCAGACTCTGTGGCTCGGCTGGACTGCACAGGGCTCTCTAAAGTGGAGATCGACCATCTGACCAGGTTCTACTATGAAGAGAGGAAGCACAGCTCTTTGGCTGACTTTGTCTGCCACACACAACAGGTTGAGCAGAGCCCTTCCTGCTTCATAGAGGTAATTAGTCGTAGTTGAATGTGTACAGTATATTCTACGTCTTATTTATCCACCCCTTAATTTTTACCTTAACTTCCCCAGGTGACGACATTTTCCAGACTGTTGACAGAATCGGATATTGGACCGCTGAAGGAGGTGGTGCACAATGTAGAGCTCCTGTCACTACAGCAGTTTGACACAGAGCTCTCTTTCCGCAAGAAGATCAGGTTGACTTATTTTAAATGTTTTAGTCTGTAAATCATATATTTAGTGTTGTTTATTTTCTCCAGTTAACATAGTTGTTTTCCCCCTAGAGAATTTCTGACACCTGGAGATGCATCTAGCAATAAACTACTCGTTATTCAGTCAGATTTGGATGAAGCATCCCACAATGCAAGTGTCATTGCATCTGCAAAGTAAAGTCAATATAGTTTCATAAATATCTGCAAATAAATTAAAACTAGGGTCAATCTAATTTCATAAATATCTGTAAACTAAATGAGATACTATCTGAGAAAATTTGTCATTGTTTTCAGGTACTCTGCCATAAATGAAATCAACAAATCAAAACAAGAGGAGATTGAAGGCAAGGTGTTTGTCTACTTCATTACCAAACTGTTAAGATTGGACAGTGGCACTTCCTTTGTTGGATTTTGTGGAGGTGAGATGATCTTATCAATACAGATTTTAAAGCCTGTTGTGATTTTTTTTTTAAATTGCAATTATAACATGGAATCAGAAAGTGTCAATAAAAAGCTATTGGGTAATTTTCTGCCAATAGGCCCCTGGAGGTCCGTTCACATTGACGACCTCAGAAGATCCAAAGATATTGTGTCGGATATCAGAGTCTTGCGGAACCTTGCCATCTGTCAACTGTTTGAAGAAAGGCAGGATCAGCCTCAAGGTAAAAAAAAAAAAAGCTTTGTGTAATTATATAGATGACCGGTTATGAAAAGCCTTCTGACACTGAGCGCGGCTACACGCACACAATAATGAGATTATTGTGGATAGTCAGATTAATATAATAGTTTGTATAAAAACGTTTACATGCTTTTCAAGAAGAAAGATTTCTTTAATAATCCTGTTTACATGGACATATCTGAAATCAGGCCACCTGATGACACACTGATAAATGCAGAAAATCAGGGCAATCAAAATAAAAGTTCTACCTCAGCGACTGTTGTTTTTTGGGAAGCATATTTTATTCTGAATTTTGATATATAAAGTTTGTATATGAAAACTACTTCTAAGACATACATTTAGTTGTTCTGAAAACACACCACTCGCGCTATAGAGGGAGGCTCTCGGCTGGTGCTAGCCCATGCACAGATCAAATGCACCGCTGGAATGCAGATTTAAGGTGTTAATATGTCCTAATAGTTTTAAAGATTGCTCAGAAAACCAGGGCTTTTAATCAGCGTATGCTTACTTCGATTTTGACCTTACACCGATTTTAAGTTAAGCAGAGTAAGGTTGTTCACATGACTGTTGCATAATCTACCTACTGCCATAAACAGTTTAATATCAAATGATTGGTGTGCATGTAAACGTACTCATTGACTCCTGAGGTGATGACCTGTTGCACCCTCTATACCAGGGTCAGATAATAACCATGTAACAATAACAATAATATAATAACTTATAGAGGGAGGCTCTCGGCTGGTGCTAATAATAATAACCATAGTATGCTGGTCATCGCTGATCGTCTTGAATGTGTTGAATAACGATAAGGACTTAATGGCCACACGTACTCTTTTTTTTATTTTATTCATTTTCTCCCCAATTTCGTGGAATCCAACTGTTAGTTTACAGTCTTGTCCCATCGCTGCAACTCCCGTACAGACTCGGGAGAGGCGAAGGTCGAGAGCCGTGCGTCCTTCCGAAACACAACCCAGCCAAGCCGCACTGCTTCTTGACACAATGCCTGCTTAACCCGGAAGCCAGCCACACCAATGTGTCGGAGGAAACACTGTACACTGCGACCGTGTCAGCGTACATTCCGCCCGGCCCGCCACGGGAGTCGCTAGTGCACGATGGAATAACAACATCCCTGCTGGCCAAACCCTCCCCTAACCCGGACGACGCTGTGCCAATTGTGTGCCGCCCCAAGGGTCTCCCGGTCGCAGCCGGCTGCGACAGAGCGTGGACTCGAACCAGGATCTCTAGCTAGCACTGCGATGCAGTGCGTTAGACCACAACTCCACTCGGGAGGCCCAAGGCCACATGTACTCTTAAATCTCCACCCAGCACAGCCAGACGAGGACTGCCCCCACCCACTTGGAGCCTGGTTCCTCTCTAGGTTTCTTTCTTAGGTAACCGCCTTCTAGGGAGTTTTTCCTAGCCACTGTGCTTCTGGCCTCCACATTGCTTGTTCTTTAGGGTTTTAGGCTGGGTATCTGTAAAGCACTTTGTGCTGTTGATGTAAAAAGGGCTTCATAAAATAGATGTGATTGTCTACTTTGCTCCGCATTTACATCAAAGTATAATTTCATGATCTCATCCCATGTCAGGAAGTACTAACTGAAATCTGTAAAACACTTCCCCTAAAAAAAAAGTTTGTTGACTTACAATTACAAAAACGTTCTTAAATTTTGGCCAGGTTTGGATGACATGTATACTGGGACAGATAAACATGACATGGAATTTGAAGGCCAAACAGTGAGTAATATCCAAATTCATCTGCAATTTGATAGACTGATCACGCACAAATATATTTAGTTTTGTTTTGGAGCATTTTCATTTTCCTTGGGCTCTCTACCTTCTGCAGGGCTGGAAGGATGTCCTGGACACTACACTGTTGCTGCGTAGCTGTGTGCAGAGCGCAGTGGGCATGCTCAGAGATCAGATGGAGGGTGGGTTCCGCAACACCAGGAGAGTGGAGATCCTGCTGACTCTCCTGACCGACGACGAAGAAAAACGAGGTAGTAGAGCTGAGCAACAGTTATTCCGTTGTTTTTTTTGGGTTTTTTTGTAATACTATCTGTTCACATTAATCCGACTGTTTTCTAATTCACGTTTAAGGAACAGCTGGATTTCTGAGAATTCTAAAGAGACGTCTCCACTCCTCACTGGAAACCCGGGAAAAAAACACCAACTTAACCAAAAACTGGGTCATTAGTGAGGCTTCCAACATTGATGCCTTGCATGAGGGAGGAACATTTAGGTGAGCGAGCACTATTCACCAACGAATTGAGAGACACAAACCTCATCCATATGCTTGTGTGAAAGATGTTTGAAATATTTACAGGGAAAATAATTTTCTAAACTTGAATAAACACAATGTAGCTGTTTACTCAGTAGCCTACTAAAGCTAGTTTTGTGCTTTTAACAGACAAACCCTATGGAAACGAGTTCAGGCAGTGGTCATTCCACTTTTGGCACAACTGGTCTCTGTCATTGACCGTGATGGTAATCTAGACCTCCTGCTGGACACCAACTCTGAAGAGCCAATAAAAAGATTGTGGTTAGACATCTTTGCGGACGATAAACTACTTGATGTTCCCTTTCCCTATTCTAGTGTGGACAGCAGGTAAGTGGCCTCAGTGACAAGGAGCATTGTCTTCTATATGGTCTTATTCATTGTGAAAATGTAACATTTTCCTTTTAATATATATATATTTTTTTAATTGGACGACATATCAATCACGTACAGTATGTATGTTCTTCGTCTCGGCACCCAGAACCAAACCTTGTGGCGTGCCTGTCTCTGCTCAGCTACTTAGAAATGTTTATTTCGCTTATCCTACATCTTCTATACAGTATATTGGCCATTGACATTCATTTACTCACCATGGCTGGTCTATAACCTAAATTAAAGGATAAGTTAGCTTTCTTTTCCTTTTGTTTTGCCAGGTGTCACTTAGTTTTGAGAAACTTACCCCATCAGCGATAGGCTTATTTTGCAGTTTGGGGGCAATGGATAAAAACATGAACAAAGGCTCCAAAAACACAGAAATACGTCCTTTTTTAGATCAAACATCAAAGCGCTCAGTATAGTGACGCAGGTCTTTTAAACGTTAAATTGTGTCATTCCGAACTTTATCTGCAATGTTATATTCCATTTTGTTTCAGTGTTTGAGCCGTACACATGCCTTCTCGTTCCCATTGTGGTGATGGTAATATGGAAAATGTTGAATTGGAATTTGATTTACTTTCTGAATTGAAATGGAATTGGAATCCCAACTCTCTGGAATGCATTAGCCTGGGCTCTATTCCTGCTATGTCTAAAACAGAATCAGACTGGCACCAAGGCTAGACGTTTCAGTGCCTTATTCTCAGGGTTGTTAATATCCAGAGTTGATTCCTGGATTTGGAAATCGATTCCAAGAGTTGATTCCAAAACAAAAGCGGTACAAAACACATTCACACATGTATAATAATATGTATTTGTTATTTATAAGGAAAGCAATTTTGGAATGGAAAATATACATTTTCTACCTGAACCCATGTGTCATTATCAAAATTGTACAAAACCAACAAAAAATAATAATACTCACAAAACATGAAATTTGATGGACAGTACCATTTTTATAGTGGCAGGAATCGATTCTTGAAAAATAATAGATTCCTCTATTCTGATTCTCACTACTGTTAGGAATTGGGAATCGACTATGTTTTGGAAATGACTCCCCTGCCTTACATTTTTTGTTGTTGTTGTTAATTCCATTGTAAATCAACCTCCCTCTTGTCCCAGTTCTACGTCTAAGACCTTCCTGGTCCAGAATAACATCCCAATAGACAAGAATATCAGCTGCATCATGCCCTTCAGCTGGAGGATCAGGGACTACCTGGATGAACTCTGGATTTATGCTCTGCAACATGAAGGTAGTATCTTATCAGAACACATCTGTACGGGGGGGGGGGTCGTCATAGTGTAACCTATACATTGCACTGTTGCAATTTTATTTTTGTTTCTCTATTGTTTGACAGGCCAAACTCAGAGGCAGTTGGAAAAGTTTTTTGGGAAGACTCCTCTGGGCCGCTACATTGCAATAGCGGACAATGAGATGCAGACAGAGCTTTTCCACAGATACCTGCAGGATTTCATTACCATGACCATGAATGTGACTTGTGAAGAGGACCTACAGGTTGGATTTCTCTTTGCACTTTCGCCATTGATTTCGCCGTGTTTCCCCTATGATATTTTTCAGCAGCGGTGGCAAAGTTAGCATAGAGGGAGGGGGTGGGACATTTTACAGTTTCTGCAATTCTACCAATTTTGTCATGGCTTATGCTGTGTTCTTATGCTATTTAAGTGACTCAAAAAAGTATAACAAAATGAATGGGGGCCCCATGTATCTACTCATTAAAGGGTTTTTCTTTATTTTTACTATTTTCTACATTGTAGAATAATAGTGAAGACATTAAAACTATGAAATAACACATATGGAATCATGTAGTAACCAAAAAAAAGTGTTAAACAAAATATGTTTTATATTTGAGATTCTTCAAAGTAGCCCCCCTTTGCCTTGACAGCTTTGCACACGCTTGGCATTCTCTCAACCAGCTTCACCTGGAATGCTTTTCCAACAGTCTTGAAGGAGTTCCCACATATGCTGAGCACTTGTTGGCTGCTTTTCCTCAATTTGGTGGTTGTGATTGTGGAGTATTTGGTGTTGTGATTGTGGAGGTCAGGTCATCTGATGCAGCACTCCATCACTCTCCTGGGTCAAATAGCGCTTACACAGCCTGGAGGTGTGTTTTGGGTCATTGTCCTGTTGAAAAACAAATAATAGTCCCACTAAGCACAAACCAGATGGGATTGCGTATCACTGCAGAATGCTGTGGTAGCCATGCTGGTTAAGTGTGCCTTGAATTCTAAATAAATCACAGACAGTGTCACCAGCGAAGCACCATCACACCTCCTCCTCCATGCTTCACGGTGGGAACAACACATACTGAGATCATCCATTCACCTGCTATGCGTCTCACAAAGACACATCGGTTGGAACCAAAAATCTCAAATTTCCCCCGGTCTGATGTCCATTGCTCGTGTTTCTTGGCCCAAGCAAGTCTCTTCTTATTATTGGTGTCCTTTAGAGGTGGTTTCTTTGCAGCAATTCAACCATGAAGGCCTGATTCACACAGTCTCCTCTGAACAGTTGATGTTGAGATGTGTCTGTTACTTGAACTCTGAAGCATTTATTTGGGCTGCAATCTGAGGCTGGTAACTATAATGAACTTGTCCTCTGCAGCAGAGGTAACTCTGGGTCTTCCTTTCCTGTGCCGGTCCTCATGAGAGCCAGTTTCATTATGGCACTTGATGGTTTTTGCGGCTGCACTTGAAGTTATTGACCTTCATGTCTTAAAGTAATGATGGACTGTCATTTCTCTTTGCTCATTTGAGCTGTTCTTGCCATAATATGGACTTGGTCTTTTACCAAATAGGGGCTATCTTCTGTATTCCACCTCTACCTTGTCACAGCACAACTGATTGGCTCAAACGCATTAAGAAATTCCACAAATGAACGTTTAACAAGGCACACCTGTTAATTGAAATGGATTCCAGGTGTCTACCTCATGAAGCTGGTTGAGAGAATGCCAAGAGTGTGCAAAGCTGTCATCAAGGTAAAGGGTAGCTACGTTGAAGAATCTCAAATATAAAATATATTTTGATTTGTTTACCACTTTTGTGGTTACTACATGATTCCATATGTGTTATTTCATAGTTTTGATGTCTTCACTATTATTCTACAATGTAGAAAATAGTAAAAAATAAAGAAAAACACTGGAATGAGTAGGTGTGTCCAAACTTTTGACTGGTACTGTACATCTATCATTTTTTTAGAGTGGAGGCCATGATTTAGCAGCTAAATTAATATAGGGAAAACACTGATGCTTTTTCCAAAGTTCATTCCAGGTTGTCAGAGGGATGTGTAATAACTTGAGGTGTGTGTGTGTGTGTGTGTGTGTGTGTGTGTGTGTGTGTGTGTGTGTGTGTGTGTGTGTGCACGCAACGATGTAGCTCCTTTGCGGCGCCTTGACCTGTTGTGTGAACGAGCTGCGACTAAGTCATGATGCTGTGTGTACGGAGGTGGCCTCTCTGCCCTGGGTCCATGCTGCCTACAACCAGTTTAAGAACCGCCTACAGAACTTGTCCAGAATGATCAGCATCCCCCGAGTGGGTCAGGGCCTCCTGGTGAACACACACATCAGAGAGGGGATGGAGCTGGTGAGTGTATATACTAGGGTATACATCCTCATGTAAAAACAAAAAGGACAAATTGATATCAATATAAGTACGGTTAAAGTAAGAAGAGAAAAAAAGCCTGTTTCTTTGCCTAGCCAACTCTTATTGTTAACGGTCACTGTTTGATTAAAGGACGTCAATAGTTGCTCAAATAATGAACATGACGCTGTGAGTTCATACACATATATCTAAATGGTGATTTCAGCATTATCATCTATCCCTCACTAGATCCAAAGGGTGTTTTGGCAGCATTATCCTGTATTCCTCACTATATCCAAAGGGTGTTTTCAGCATTATCCTCTATCCCTCACTATATCTAAAGGGTGTTTTCAGCATTATCCTCTATCCCTCACTAGATCCAAAGGGTGTTTTGGCAGCATTATCCTGTATTCCTCACTATATCCAAAGGGTGTTTTTGCATTATCCGCTATATCTAAAGGGTTTTGTGGCAGCATTATCCTGTATTCCTCACTATATCTAAAGGGTGTTTTGGCAGCATTATCCTGTATTCCTCACTATATCTAAAGGGTGTTTTGGCAGCATTATCCTGTATTCCTCACTATATCCAAAGGGTGTTTTTGCATTATCCGCTATATCTAAAGGGTGTTTTGGCAGCATTATCCTGTATTCCTCACTATATCTAAAGGGTGTTTTGGCAGCATTATCCTGTATTCCTCACTATATCTAAAGGGTGTTTTGGCAGCATTGTCCTGTATTCCTCACTATATCCAAAGGGTGTTTTTGCATTATCCGCTATATCTAAAGGGTGTTTTGGCAGCATTATCTTGTATTCCTCACTATATCTAAAGGGTGTTTTGGCAGCATTATCCTGTATTCCTCACTATATCCAAAGGGTGTTTTTGCATTATCCGCTATATCTAAAGGGTGTTTTGGCAGCATTATCTTGTATTCCTCACTATATCTAAAGGGTGTTTTGGCAGCATTATCCTGTATTCCTCACTATATCCAAAGGGTGTTTTTGCATTATCCGCTATATCTAAAGGGTGTTTTGGCAGCATTATCCTCTATCCCTCACTATATCCAAAGGGTGTTTTGGCAGCATTATCCTCTATCCCTCACTATATCCAAAGGGTGTTTTGGCAGCATTATCCTCTATCCCTCACTGCTCGCCAGGTCCTGGATGTGTATGCGGCCTTGGCCTGTGTGGAACACCTGGAGCCCCTGGCTCTGGAAACAGATGCCCAGCGGCTACACTGGCTCAGGCAGGTCAAGAGACTCCAGGTGCCCATAGAGCTGGTCTGCTCTGAGGAGAGTCGTAGACACTATGGGGAGAGAAGCAAGGCCATGGTCTGCAGAGTCCAGTGAGTTCAACGGGATTACAATAGAATTAATAAATGTCCATCCGAAGATGTAAATTTAGGCATCCTTAGGCATCGCCTTACATAAATGACACAAACAACACATCATACCCGTTATTACAAACAAACAACACATCATACCCGTTATTACAAACAAACAACACATCATACCCGTTATTACAAACAAACAACACATCATACCCGTTATTACAAACAAACAACACATCATACCCGTTATTACAAACAAACAACACATCATACCCGTTATTACAAACAAACAACACATCATACCCGTTATTACAAACAAACAACACATCATACCCGTTATTACAAACAAACAACACATCATACCCGTTATTACAAACAAACAACACATCATACCCGTTATTACAAACAAACAACACATCATACCCGTTATTACAAACAAACAACACATCATACCCGTTATTACACGCTACAAACAGGATGGACGGCGAGGATGACACCCCAGACCTACTATACATTTGAAATACAGTATTTATATTATTTAATATATTTGTATTTAATCCCATAGGACATTATGCTTTACACAAACATGAAAACCTGCCTTCTATTGCATTTACACTATGGATCAAACTGTTAACTACTGTTCTGTACATGAATATATAGGTAACTGTTATCTACTGTTTGGTACATGGAAAAAGTCACATTACAGTACATGTACATAAAATTCCTTAGTTGCTGCTACAACATGAGTTGTTGTTTTCTGGTCCCTGTAGGAGCAGATGGAATCGTATTTTTGTCCTGTCTCTGTTTGTGGAGCACTTGTTGCTGGGCGTCGAGAAAGTGGACAAGAGGCTGAAGCCTTTCATTTCGGCGTCCGTACGACGGTTGTGTCACGTGAGTTTTCATCTTATCCTCCTCTCTGTTATATTTAATCTAATGTAGTGAAATTGCGTAACATAAAATTGCATTATTTTTTTTTTTTTGAACTCTTTTTAATTAATGAAGGTACTGGAGAGGGATGCAGATGTTAAAATGAAGCAGGCGTTTGAGGAAGTGCTCAATATACTTAAAGCCTGCAGAGAAGAAGCTGTTGAAAACAGATGGTGGGGAAACTCGTATTGATGCTGAAATGTAAACCTTAATGATTTAATCTAGTCAAATACTGCTTGATTTACCACTGACAATTCTAAATTGAATTACCATAACGCCAATTATCACTCTAATATCCGTGCAAACCATTGTTTGCTAGCGTCAGAGAAGCTTGTAAGTCAAGATTTAATAAACCACTCAGATTACTTCCTGTGTGTACTGTACAAGGTAGATTTAGACAGAAGTCTATGGGAGAGTGGAATGTTCTTAAGTACATCCTGTGTTGAATCAATTCAGTTGATTTTCAAGATTCTCTGTCGCTAGCACGCGTTGGCAACACAGATATATCTTGATAATGGGTGAGTGGCTATTGGTGACATCAGCAAGGTAATTCAGATTTGAACTACCAGTTCAATCATTTTTAAATGTCACTCTTCACGACATGTACTTTCAGTTTATCCTGAACTGAAATGGAAATTTGGACAACCTTGTCTTTTCATTTGTTTTATTGTGCAGGAATGTCAAGCAGTTCAAGAAGAAGTGCAGTGCTTTCTTCATTGACCTGGTCTCTACAGTGTGCTTCAAGGACAACTCTCCGCCCTGTACGACCATCATCCATCACCTGTTGTCCTTCCTCACAGTGGAGGCTCAGTCCAGTCCTATCATCAGAGGTACCCTCCTTCCATCTGACGGATTGTCCCTTCCTCACAGTGGAGGCTCAGTCTAGTCCTATCATCAGAGGTACCCTCCTTCCATCTGACGGATTGTCACTTCCTCACAGTGGAGGCTCAGTCTAGTCCTATCATCAGAGGTACCCTCCTTCCATCTGACGGATTGTCCCAGGCAAAAACAACCCCTAAATTCTATGTGTTTTCGGATCTGAAAGAATGGGATAAGTGTAAACAATATGGCAAAAGTTCCACAAATTCCATCAGATCTTCGAACCCAGAAGGCCAATGGGGCTTTGTTTTTGGACAGGCCATTGTGTCCCTTCCGGTGTTCGCAAATCTAATGTTTGTGTGTGTTTTGTTTCCCTCTCGGCCAGGACATGGACAGATTCAGAGGCGCTCTCGCTTTGATCAGTCTGTGAACAACATCCAGTGGTTCATTGGATCGGTTTGGTTGTTATTCATCAAACTGCTTCACGTGCTCTTCCACCTGCTCAACTTACTCATGGTGGAGGCTCAGTCTGCCCTCAATATCAGAGGTACCCTCCTGCTGTCTGACAACTTGTATCAGCATGATATAGAAATGTGAGTTTTTGTATTTCTTACAACCGTTTTCTTTACCAGGACCTTTTCGCAGACCAACCAAAGCAATCTCTCCCTTTGGTGTTGATGTGGACAAAAGTCCAGTGGTTTGGTCAGTAGTGCTGAAACTCCTGCTCAAGTACAGGTGAGTTACTCGTGCTGGTTGTCTACTCTTTATATCATGGGGTTAAAAGTTTATCAAGATACCCGCAACAAAACAAAAAAATGTCACTGAATTGTTTTTGTATGTTTGTCTTGAAGCTTTGATGATGTCAAAGGCCACCTGCAGAAGCATCTGACACAAGTTGAGAAGAGTGATATCTTGGAGGAATCAAGAAAAACTGAACTTTATTCCTTATACATAAACTGCATGGAGGTATGAACACAATTTCACATTTAAATTTGCAATAGAAGTCAGCATTTATCTGATTGTGAATGTGAAGATTATTATCAAATCAAATCAAATCAAATCAAATTTATTTATATAGCCCTTCGTACATCAGCTGAAATCTCAAAGTGCTGTACAGAAACCCAGCCTAAAACCCCAAACAGCAAGCAATGCATGTGAAAGAAGCACGGTGGCTGGGAAAAACTCCCTAGGAAAAACTCCTGAGAAAGGCCAAAAACCTAGGAAGAAACCTAGAGAGGAACCAGGCTATGAGGGGTGGCCAGTCCTCTTCTGGCTGTGCCGGGTGGATATTATAACAGAACATGGTCAAGATGTTAAAATGTTCGTAAATGACCAGCATGGTCAAATAATAATAATCATAGTAATTGTCGAGGGTGCAACAAGCACGTCCGGTGAACAGGTCAGGGTTCCGTAGCCGCAGGCAGAACAGTTGAAACTGGAGCAGCAGCATGGCCAGGTGGACTGGGGACAGCAAGGAGTCATCATGCCAGGTAGTCCCGAGGCATGGTCCTAGGGCTCAGGTCCTCCGAGAGAGAGAAAGAAAGAAAGAAAGAAAGAGAAAGAAAGAAAGAGAGAATTAGAGAGAGCATATTTACATTCACACAGGACACTGGATAAGACAAGAGAATACTCCAGATGTAACAGACTGACCCTAGCCCCCCGACACATAAACTACTGCAGCATAAATACTGGAGGCTGAGACAGGAGGGATCAGAAGACACTGTGGCCCCATCCGATGATACCCCCGGACAGGGCCAAACAGGCAGGATATAACCCCACCCACTTTGCCAAAGCACAGCCCCCACACCACTAGAGGGATATCTACAACCACCAACTTACCGTCCGAAGACAAGGCCGAGTATAGCCCACAAAGATGTCTGCCACGGCACAACCCAAGGGGGGGGCGCCAACCCAGACAGGAAGACCACGTCAGTGGCTCAACCTACTCAAGTGACGCACCCCTCCCATGGACGGCATGGAAGAACACCAGTAAGTGTTCATGCCGTCCATGCCGTCCATGGGAGGGGTGCATTATGCACTGTTGATAAAATGTTAGAGCCATTGAATAGTACAAATGTTCCCAAGCAGTGGATTGTGGGAACTGTTTAAAAATCACTGTAAAGGGTGGCTGCACAGCAGTCTTAATTTCTATATCAAATCATTCAGGGTAACAATGAAGTTACTTAAAATAATTGTTATCAATTAAAATGAGCAAATAATAAACCACAATATAATTTTGGGGCAAATCATAATTTTTCAATCAAGCATTTTTCCAGGATGCTTGGGCATAATTTAATTATGGCATAATACAAATCAGCTAATTATGAATTGCGTTCTGCAATTAGGAAAATCAATAAAAACAAACTACATGAAACATCTGGAGGAGCAATTCAATGTTAAAGGTGACATTTCAGGTCATCTACGTTGTTTAAATACGGTAATAAATAAAAAATACAATATTTTTATTTTATATAGAGCTTTTCATTACTTTCAGAATGTCAGTCACTTTAGAAACAAAACTAATTTAGATATGTGGCAGCTCTTGGGCAATGGTATTCCACAGATTCAGATCATGCATATAAACAATATGACTATTTTAATTTATTCATATTGGTGAGGTTCCTGCAATGTTAAACACTACTTCCGTATTGGATAGATTTGAGACCAATCAGATCTGTATCAGATCTCTGGAAATGAGGAAGTAGTTTTTACAACCACCAAGTCCAATCTCTGTGATTGGTCAGGTAATTTGCCAAGACCAGATGACGTCACCTGACCCTCTGATAAACCAAGAAGAAAATATACATCCTCAGACTGCTACTGTACGTGTTCCTATAGTCTACACTGAGTGACAAAACATTAAGAACACCTTCCTAACATTGAGTTGCATCCCTTTTTGCCCTCAGAACAGCCTCAATTCATCGGGGACATGGACTCTACAAGGTGTCGAAAGCGTTCCACAGGGATGCTGGCCCATGTTGACCCCACTGCTTCCCACAGTTGTGTCAAGTTGGCTGGATGTCCTTTGGGTGGTGGACCATTCTTGATACACACGGGAAACTGTTGAGCGTGAAAAACCCAGCAGCGTTGCAGTTCTTGACATTCTCAAACCGGTGCTCCTGGCACCTACTACCATAACCGGTTTAAAGGCACTTAAATCTTTTGTCTTGCCCATTTACTCTCTGGCACACATACACAATCCATGTCTCAATTGTCTCCAGGCTTAAAATCCTTCTTGAACATGTCTTCTCCCCTTCATCTACATTGATTTGAAGTGGATTTAACAAGTGACATCAGGGATCCTAGCTTTCACCTGGA